>NW_006789439.1:1522868-1533003 GCF_000442215.2 Lipotes vexillifer | reverse complement strand
CAGCAGGAACAAGAGGTCAGGTGGTAGAGACCAGAGGTGGCTTTTTTGCTTGCACAGTTTGGCTAACAGGCTTATCTGGAACAGGGAAAACCACGGTGAGCATGGCTTTGGGGAAATACTTGGTTTGCCAGGTTATCCGTGCTGTACTTTGGTTGGTGACAGTGTTCATCAGGGTCTCAATCAAAACCTTGGCTTTAGTATTGAAGAGAGACAAGAATGTTCGTTGAGTTGCAGAAGTTGCTAAGCTGTTTACAGGTGCTGGCTTAGTGTGCATTACAAGTTTTATATCGCCTTATACTCAAGATCACAATAACACAAGGCAAATTCTGAAGGGTACAAGTTTGCCTTTTTTTTTTTCTTTTTCCGGCACGCGGGCCTCTCACTGTCGCGGTCCCCGCCCCCGCTGCGGAGCACAGGCTCCAGACGCGCAGGCCCAGCGGCCATGGCCCACGGGCCCAGCAGCTCCGAGGCATGCGGGATCCTCCCGGACCGGGACACGAACCTGTGTCCCTTGCATCGGCAGGGGGACTCTCAACCACTGTGCCACCAGGGAAGCCCACGTTTGCCTTTTTT
The DNA here is from genome assembly GCF_000442215.2 of Lipotes vexillifer. Classification (NCBI taxonomy): domain Eukaryota; kingdom Metazoa; phylum Chordata; class Mammalia; order Artiodactyla; family Lipotidae; genus Lipotes; species Lipotes vexillifer. The sequence continues at coordinate 1,532,430 of NW_006789439.1, read as the reverse complement.
TTGAAGTATTTGTAAAATGCACCTCTGCATGTTTGTGAACAGAGGTTATCAAAGGACTCTAATAGAAAGCATGGGCTAGAGAAATTAAATGTTTCACTGGCTTTGGTTCTGAGTATAAAAAACTAAAAGCCCCTGAACTGATGCTGAAAACAGACTCCTGTGACATAAATGGCTGTGTGCAGTAAGAGTTATGGAACTTCTTTGGGAATGGGATATTGTACCTGTGGCATCTTGTGTGTGCCAGAAAATAAACTTCATTTGGCCAAAACAGATGGAGAAACATTATCAGCATTAAAAATTAATAAAGTGGTTGTGCAGTGTGTGCAGGTTTTGGCAAAAGATTGGTGCATCTCACTGAATGGCTTTATGAGAAATGGGGAGTACTTGCTCTGCCTTCATTTTGATTATCTTCTGGCTGGGGACGTCATTAATTTGTCAGTGCCTATATTTCTGACAGCTACTCAAGAAGATAAATGCTGGACATCTGGACAGCTTTTGCTCTGAGGTAGGAGGGTCACTGTGTATCTCTTCTTCTTCACAATCCAGAGCTTTTATTTAACACAGGAAGGAGAAACACTGTGCTAGACAGTGAGGAACAACATTCAGGACGTCCCCTACATCAAGATTTGTTTTGGAATAAGGCGATTGGCTGACTGAAGGAGATCTTCAAGTCTTTGACCAAATTTATTAGAATGATGATCTTGATCAGTATTGTTTCACTCCTACTGAGCTAAAGCAGATGTTTAAAGATATGAAGGCTGATGCTGCCTTTGAATTTAATTATGAAACTCAGTCCACGATGGACATGCTCCATTAATACAGGATACTCAAAAGCAACTTCTAGAAAGGGGCTTATAGGTGCCCTGTCTTTCTCCTTCACCCTCTTGGTGGCTGGACAAAAAATAATAATGTTCCTTTGAAGTGGCACATGAAGCAACAGGCTGTAGTGCTAGAGGAAGAAGTCCTGAATCCTGAAACAATAGTGGTGGCCATCTTTCCATATCCCATCATGGACCAACTGAGGTCCAGTAGCATTGCAGAACACTGATGGTCTCAGGAATCAACTTTTATATTGTTGGGTGAGACTCTGCTGGCATGTCTCATCCAGAAAACAGGGAAGGGTCTTTATGAGCCAACTCATAACAGCAAAGAGATAACAATGGCCCTTGGCTTAATCACCTTGGAAATAGTTTCCCTTCAAGTTACAGTTTACAACAAGAAAAAGAAGCGTGTAGACTACCATGACTCTGAACACCAAGAAGACTTTGAACTTATTTCAGGAACACAAATGTGCAGACTTGCCCAAGAAGGCCAGAAACATCCTGAAGTGTCAGGACTCCCAAGGCCTGGACTGTGCTGATAATACTGCAGATGCTTGGAGAAACCTTAAGCTCTTAACCCAGTCACTCTATCTTTGACACTTCACTAAGTAACAGAAGGGACCAATAGTTACTGTTGGCATTTCTTTGTAGTGGTGTCTGTCTGGACACCCTTTCTAAAAAACAGACCTTTTTCCTTAATTAGCATCAGTTTTGGTCTGCCCTATGAGTTTTGTTTTGAGCTTGTGTGGTACACTGCTAAGTTTAATATATCTTTTCCAGTTACTATGGTTAATATACCTTTAATACAATTTGAAAATCTTGTCTTTTTATTTTATATTTATGCTTCTGTCTCATGACTTTTTCAAGCTGTGATATTAGTTGTAATCAATAATATACATATTGAATCTTACTTTTTATCTCTGAAAAAAAATCCACTAGAAAATAAATTTGGCTAGACCTTATTTGGGAAATTTTACAAGACATCTATAGCAATTAGATTTTTGTTTCAGCATTGAAAATATAAGTTACTTTCTTTATTCCTTCCTTCCAATCAGCTGTGGATCTTTCAGCTTTTATAATCTTAAGTATTCTTATGATCTGCGTAAACTCTGAGCAAACTTTCTTTATTCAGTAAAATTAAACATTTTGGTTTCTTTTTGTTAAAAAGTGAAGCAAACCAAAGATGAATATCCCCTATGAATATAGATGCAAAAGTTCTCAACAAAATGCTAGCAAACTAAATACAGCAATAAACAAAAAGAGGTGACAGTGACCAAGTAGAATTTATCCTAGGAATGCAGAGTTAGTTTAACATCAAAATTAATTAATGTAATACATCACATTAATATTATAAAGGAGAAAAATCCTACAACCATCTTAATAGATACCAAAAAACTATTAAAGAAAATATAACATCCTTTCATGATAAAAATGTTCAACTATGAGATCTTCCTCAACTTGACAAAGCATTAATGATGTTATCCACAGATACCATCATATTTAACGATGAAAGACTGAACACTTCCCTCTTAAGATCAAGAACAAGATAAGGATATTTGTTCATGCCTCTCCTATTTAACATTGTATTGAAGATTCTAGCCAAGGAAATTAGGCAAGAAAAAGTAGTAAAAAGCATACAGATTGGAAAGGAAGAAGTAAAGCTATCTCTATTTGCAGATGAGATCATCTTGTATATAGAAAACTTAAGGAACTCATGCATACACACACACACACACACACACACACACACATACATGCACACACTTACTAGAACTAATAAGCAAGTTTAAGGTTACAGAATATTAAATCAATATACAAAAATCAATTGCATTTCTATACACTAACAAGGAATAATTTTCAAATGAAATCAGGAAAGCAATTCTCTTTACAATAGCATCAAAAAATAAATTATTAGGTATATATTCTTTAAAAGTACAAGATTTGCACACTGAAACTACAAAGCATTGTTGAAAGAAATTTTAAAAGATCTAAATAAATGGAAAGATACTTTATGTCCATCAATCAGAAGATTTAATATCAAGCTGTCAATAATCCCCAAATTGATCTACAGATTCAATGTAATCCTTATTAAAATCCCATCTGGCTTGTATACAGAAATTGATGAACTGATCCTAAAATTTAAACGAAAGTCAAAGGTCCTAGAATAGACCACACAATCTTAAAAAAAAAAAAAAATGAAGTTGGAAGACTCACATTTTCTGATTTCAAAATTTACTAGGAAGCTATAGTAATCAAGACAAGGCAGTGTGGTACTAACAAAAGAATAGATCAATAGACTAATGTCACAAATATGAGAATCCAGAAATAAATCCTTATATTTATAGTCAATCGATATTTGACAAGTGTGCCAAGGCAACTAAGTGGGGAAAGAACAGCCTTTTCAACAAATTGTCCTGGCAGTACTGGATACCTACACACAGAAGAACAAAGTTGGTCCTTCAGTTCATAAAATAGAAAAAAATTAACTCAAAATAGATTATAGACCTAAATGTAAGAGTTAAAACTATAAAACTCTTAGAAGAAAACATAGGAGTATGTCTTTGTGACCTTGGGTGAGGCAATTGTTCCTTAGATATGAGACCAAAAGCACAAGCAACAAAAGAAAAAATAAATTAATTATGTACATTGAAATTTAAAACTTTATTCTTTCAATGATACCATCAAGAAAGTGAAAAGATAGCACACAAAATGAGAGAAAATATTTGCATATCATATATAAAAGAGATTTGTATCCAGAAAATATGCAGAACTCTTATGATTCAAAAATAAAACGAACAACCCAATTAAGAAATGAGCAAGGAATCTGAATATTTCTCCAAGCAAGACATGCGAATGACCAATAAGCACATCAAAAGATGCTTGACATTATTAGTCATTAGGGAAATGCAAATCAAAACTACAATGAGAAATACCCACTAGGATGGCTATACTCAAAAAGACAGATAATAACACATGTTGAGGAAGATGTAAAGAAATTAGAGGCTTCATACATTGATGGTAGTAATGTCTAGCCACTCTGGAAAACAGCTTTGCAGTTTCTCAAAATGTTAAATATAGAGTTATCAATATGACCCAGTAATTCCACTTCTAGGAGTAAACCTAAGGGGAATAAAAACATTTATCCACACAAAAACTTGTACATGAATGCTTATAGCAGCATTATTCATAATGGCCAAAAGATAGAAAAAATCCAAATGTCTATTAACCAATGAATGGATAAACAAAATGTGGCACATCCATAAAATTCAATATTCTTTGGCCATAAAAAGGAATGAAGTATTGGCGCATGCTACAACATGGATGAACCTTGAAAACATTGCTAAGTGAAAGAAGCCAATTACAAAAGAGCACATGTTACAATACCTAGTTTCACCTGCATGGAAGATTTGGATTAGACAAATCTATAGAGACAGAAAGTAGATAAATGTTTACCTAAGACTGGGGGTAAGGGAGTAAGGAAATCATAGGAGCAAATAGGGAGTGACTGCTAGTGAGTATGGGGTTTCTTTTAGGGGGGATTAAAATGTTCTAAGAATTACATTTTGGTGATTGATACAACCCTGTTAATATACTAAGGATATCAAATTTTACACGTTAAATGGGTTAATTTGATGGTATTTGAATCATATCAATAAAGCCATTAAATATTGTGTACAAAATTCAAGGGAACTCAGTGACTAGCTAGGAGTTTGTGGATGTCAGGAAAAAATATAATAAAACAAATAAGAGGGCTTCCCTGGTGGTGCAGTGGTTGAGAGTCTGCTTGCCGATGCAAGGGACACGGGTTCGTGCCCCGGTCCGGGAAGATCCCACATGCCGCGGCGTGGCTGGGCCCGGGAGCCATGGCCACTGAGCCTGCGCGTCCAGAGCCTGTGCTCCGCAATGGGAGAGGCCACAACAGTGAGAGGCCTGCATACCACAAAAAAAAAAAAAACAAAAAAACAAGAATTAAGTGAGGGAAGCAGCAGTGTAAATATTTTGAGAAGCAACAGAGTTTGGCATAGTTTAAGAATGACCAGATCAGAATCCCTTAGGCCATGGAAAGAAGATATAGTAGTATTCTAAATAATAGAAATCTATTATAAGGCTTTAAAATTATCACTGGCTACAATGTGGGAAATGGATTGAAGGATAGAAAGAGCAGAAATTAGAATAGAAAGGAATCAATTGCAATAGACAAGTCTCAAGATGATGAGGGTTGGACTGGAGTAAGGCAGTAGTGACATAGAAATGAATTAATTTGACAATTATTCTGGAGGCAGAAAGCATAAGGCTTGGTAACGTACTGAATGTTGTTTGCTTGAAGATAAGGAAAAGGTGAGAAACATGAGTTTTTTGGTTAGTGTAACAAAATGGATCGTTGATTCAACAGCAAGAAAGAGAACACTGGAGAAGACGCAGTTTGTAGAGGAGGGTTTGGAGAAAGATGATCATGGTATACAAGTAAATCTATTGAATTTAAGTACTAAAGTTGAAGTAGACATGTCCAGAGACATGAGATGAATTTGTGCTCAAGAGAGAGACAGAGAGAGACAGACAGAAACTGGACGTCCTGAAAAAGTTTTATTTTTTTCCCTGGTAGTTTTGTTCCATTTCCCCAGATCTGTCCAATAATTCAAATTCTCCACTTGTATCTTTTTGTTCCTTGAAACCAAAGAATCTTTGAATAAGAATCAAGATATTTGTCTGTTTTCAGTCTCTCAGAGTCAAAATATCCATGTAGTATTTGTAATAGAAATGTTTCAATAACAAGTGACAAAAAATAAAATAAAAATCTCTAAACTCAAAATGACTTAAACAACAAAGAGGATTATTGACTTAAGTAACTGAAAAGTCAGAATATGAGGCTTGATCTGACACCTCAAATGAAATCTCCAAGGATCTTCTTTCTCATATCCTCTCTGTGGTTTTCTGATGGCTGTATCCCCGGGCCGCCCTGGTAGCCCTCTGGGAGTTCCAGGTTCTTCTCACAGTTTCAGCAGAATGTTTGCAGCAGTTCTAGATGTCATATCTTCATACTCAGGGAAGTGAGAGTCTCTTACACTAGCTGTTGTACATCCGTTCCTTTCACTGGCCTGAACATCCGTGTCCTTCCCTAATCCAACCACTGTGACAAGATTACAATGCTGATCTTCCTTAATTTGTGATGGGATTACATCCCATCCATCATAATTTAAAAATGTCAAAGTTGAAATGCATTTAATACATCTAACCTAGGAAACATCATAGCTTAGCTTAGCCTATCTTAAACATGGTCAGAAAACGTATGTAAAAATTAATAAACAGAAACTTCAATTAAATAGAGTTGGGAGACCAGAAAGGGGAGCTTTCATGCCTTGAGGCCCTACCCAGGTACAAAAGGAAGAAGAAAGACTTCTCTTATTTCCTGGAAAGGACTCAGCCAATAAACAGCCAAGGACTCTGTTTACTATAGCCCTCCCAACTTCCTTTCCTCCTCTATAGAAGTGTTCTCCCTCCCTTGTGGGCGGAGACGTGAGGGAGGGGAGCAAGTGGTGCTTGCAAGTGGTTTGCCATCTTTGCAGACTCCAAATTGCAATTCTCTGCTTATCTGAACCCATCTTTGCTGGAGAGATATATGAAAGTCTATCTATTTCAGGTCAACACTTACATTAGCCTACAGTGGGCAAAATCACCTACCTCAAAGCCTATTTTATAATAAAATAATGAGCATCTCATGTAATGTATTGAATATTGTACTGAGAGTGAAAAAGAGAATGGTTGTATGAGTACAGAATGGTAGTAAGTATATCGGTTTTTTACCCTCAATACTTCCCAGCAACATGAGGAAGTGTTGTACCACATATGACTGGCCTGGGAAAAGATCAAAATTCACAATTTGAAGTATGGTTTCTACCAAATGTGTATAACTTTTGCACCATTGTAAAGCCAAAAAAATCTTAAGTCAAACCATTGTAAGTCGAGGACCATCTGTACTCTGATTTTAGACAACAAAGAGTCACCCCTGAAGCAGGACGTGCGTTCAATTTCACCAAAACTGCATGGCTAGAAAAAAGGAGGGAGCAGATTTCCTCCCCAAATATAAAGATTCTCTTGGTTAAAAACAAAAACAAAAATGGGGAGAATAGATTCAAGGAAGGTAACAAAACATATCCTTCAAAATGGTTCCAGGCACTATTCTATACTATGGTATCAAAATCATCCTATGTAGACCAGAAATCTTAAAAATTACTTTTCACCTGTAAATCAACAACAGCAAAAATTAACAATAGAATAAAGCCTTCCAAGGGATAAAAAAGTGGTATTTTATTTCCCTATACTTCACGATGGAGCAAAGTCATGAAACTGTGGTGGTGAAGGTTGCGAGGGAAAGTCAGTGCACTGAATATATTGTCTATTCCCATCTTTCATTCACATTCTTTGCAGACATTAGTAAGGGTCACCAGAAGCACCCATGCTAATCAAAGAACAAAAACTGTGGTGTTGTATGCTACAGCCTCTATTCCTGGATGAATAAATAACACTGAAAGTTGCTTGTCTTTCTTTATGTAGCTGATATACTACAGGTATTTTAAGGAAATAGTGTTCCTAAGACAGCCACATAAAAACGTTAGTGGAAATATGATGATCCATCACATTAGTCTATGAAAAGATATATAGATTTTGCATTTTTAAATTACCAAAATATTCTTAGTAGAATAAAACTATCCCCAAATAAATACATTAATGAAATTGTTTTGTTGCTTAAAATAAAAGGAAAAAGGAATACAATTATGACTTCCACTCTCATCTTGGTTTTGTCACTTCAAACGTACAAAGTATTTATAGCTGCCTCTTGTTTGCAAATGAACAGAAAATCCTGTGTTTGTAAAACTACAGACTATATAAAAATAGATTTTACTTTTAAATCGTATTGTAGTTAAGTTTGTCATTAACAATTACATAAAAAATATACAATCATCATGTTTCCATTGGCAAAAATATGATATGAAAAACATTACCTGCCAATCTTCAAATCTGTCTTTATATGTGAGGTACTAAATCAAAGAGGATTAAGAGTAATGCAAATCAATATAAATATTCTATAGTACTCTGCTCTACATCTAGAATGACATAAAAATATTTGAGCTTATTGCTCATAGGATTTACTCAATGAATTTTATTTTTTAAAATAAGCTCACTTAAAACACAAATTTTGTTGTTCTTTTAAAAGTTAAAACTAAATGCTACAACCTTTTCCCCCCTATTTGTTGAATACATATTTCAAACTCATTTTTGAGTAAGGAGTTTAGAGGAAAAAAGATAACACCTGAGGTTTAAAGAATTCCACTTATTTAAACTCTGTTTTAAAATTACTTGAGCTATGAAATGTTATTGATTCATTGAACAATAGTATTCCATTCAAGGGATGAATAAGTGTGATCAACCAAGGCTCTGTATACATAACATAGAAAAAACAGTTCAGATATTATATTAGTAAAAATTATTAGGCAATCCTAATGTTTGAGCTCATAATACCAAGTAAACAAATAATTGACTAAAATTTATTCCTTTCCCTATTCTGAAATTATAAAGATAGTCTCTTACAATTCCTCCAAAACATTTTACACTATTGCTGCCACATTCAGATCTATAATCCACACAGAATTATTTATAGTCTTTGGTTAGAGACAGGGATTCTCATTTTTTTTCTCTGTATTGATAATCGAAGTTTTAAATACTATTTAATCAATAGCCTACCTTCTCCACTGGTAGGCAATGTTGCCTCTGTCATATATAAGGTTTCCATTCATGTACTGATCTATTTCAAGTCTCTGTTCAGTTCCATCGGTCTAGTTTTCTTTCCTGGAGAAATGCACACTGCCTTTATTGTTTATAGCTTTATATTATTTACAGTTTATAATAAGTATTTGTATATGGAAGGAGGTCTCTTTATATTGTACTTCTTCCAAATTATTGTGGCTATTTTAGTCTTTTGGCCTTCAATATATATTTTATAATCATTTTGTCAAGTTCTAAGTAGGTTAAAAAAAAAAAAGCCAAGATTTTGATTGGAATTTTGTCTTACTTCACTGCCTCAGATATCCAGTTTTGATGAGGGGGGGAGGCTGAGGCTTAAATATTATATTCATTTTCTTTGATCGTTGAGGACTAGTCAGGTTTTTACTTTCTTCTGAATCACTATTGGCTAGATATTTCTAGAAATTGAACATTTTGTCTTAAGTTTTCAAATTTAATGACTTGTTTATAATATCTTCTTTTAAAAAATATTTTTCTGTTTATGGGGTTATGACTTTTTTCACTGCTAATATTCTTCTTTGATGGATTCTCTCTCTCGCTCTCTCTCTCTTTTTTTTCCTTGCTCAGTCTTGCCAGGGGGTGTCTATTTTATTAGACTTTTCAAAAAGTGAGTGTTTGGCTCTGTGGATCCTCTCTATTTAATTTTTTTCTATTTAATTAATTTCTCCTCTTGTTATTATTTCATTCTTCCAATTTACTTTGGTTTTATTCTGTTGTTCTTTTTCTAACTGCTTTAAGTTGAAAACTAAGGTTATCAATTTTCAAACTTAATAATATAAGAGTTAAAATTATTTTAAGTAATGCTTTACCTACACCTCTTAAATTTTAGATGAATTGTTTTCATCAATTTTCAGTCCTAAATATTTTCTAATGTCCATCATTATTCCTGTTTAGAACCAAAGATTATTTGCAAGTGTCTTTTTTTTTTTTTTTTTTTTTTT
>NW_006789439.1:1479425-1522855 GCF_000442215.2 Lipotes vexillifer | reverse complement strand
CTCTCACTGTTGTGGCCTCTCCCGTTGCGGAGCACAGGCTCCGGACGCGCAGGCTCAGCGGCCATGGCTCACGGGCCCAGCCGCTCCGCGGCATGTGGGATCCTCCCGGACCGGGGCACGAACCCGTGTCCCCTGCATCGGCAGGCGGACTCTCAACCACTGCGCCACCAGGGAAGCCCTGCAAGTGTCTTTTATTATAATTTCCATATAGATTTTTAAATAAGCATTTTTAATGATTTCTAAAGTACATAAACTATAAACAGAAAAATCATCTGTTTATCAATTATTTTTTTTTAAGAACCTGCTTAATGATGTAGAATATGGACATTTCTTATAAATGTTCCATGTGTATTTGTGAAGGATGTACATTCTCTAATTGTTGGATATAGAGCTGTTACTGAGTCCAAGCTTGTACCACTCGCCGCACGACAGGTCAAAAAATGGAGAGACAAGTTGTTAGGGCAAGAAGTAGTGACTTTATTCAGGAAGCCAGCAGACCAAGAAGATGGTAGACTGGTGTCCCAATGAACCATCTTGCCAGGGTTTGGATGGTAGTTTCTTTTACAAAGAGCAGGGAAGTGAGGAGGCAAAGTTAAAAAGGTGATAAGCTGTTGCAAATATCTCCTGGTTTCAGCCAGACTGCAGAAGGGATGTGTTAATTCCTTCTTTCCTGCAGCCGTTCATAAGTGGGCCTGGTTAGGATGTTTCCTATGAGCTGAAAGGTATTTTAGTTCAGACATGGGAGGCAATGTTCCTAGAGGTGGGCCATTATGTATACTTTAAGTTATAGGCAGCATCCCTTTAGTGATTAAGTTGTAGTAAAAGCAATAGAAAACAAAGGTTAAAGAAACAGATCCAATATGGAATCAGATTTGTTTCTCCCTATTACAGAGCTGTGTATGTGCCCGCTGCATCAGACTTGCTAATTGTGTTGTACAAATCCTCCATGTCCTTACCAATGATTTTGTCTCTATCTCTATCATGCCTTATGAATGAGTTTAAAACTTCCTATCATGAATGTTAATTTAGTAATTTCTCTTTAAAATTCAGTCAGTTTTACTATATATGTATTACAATATATTATACATATAGATAAATAAATATATATATAAACATTATAGTGTTGGGTGCTTAAAAATTCTGATTTTCTTCATCTTTCTGTAAGAATTATACCTTCTATCATTAAACATTGACTTTCCTTAGCCCCCCAAAATATTTTTATATGGAAGTCAATTCCATCTAATAAAGAGAGATGGATATATTTACACACCTACACCAGATTATTTTGTTTAGTGTTTGCCTAATATTTATCCTTTAACTTTTCACTATTATGTGTCAAAATGTTTAATGTTGTGTTTGAAAAGAGCACATATAGAGATTTTATTCTTTATCCAAACTTGAAAATATTCTTATTTTGACTTGCATGTTTACTCCACTGACATTTATTGTGATCACTAGCGCACACTGTGAATTAGTTCTACTACTTTATATTTACCCTGCTTTTTCTTCGCTTCTTTTCTTTTCCCTACTCCTTTCCTGCTTGCTTTTGAATCTCCATCAGGCATTTTACATTCCATTTTCCCTCCACCAGTGGCTAGAAAGTTATATGTATTCAGGTAAAACTATCTTTTATGACTAGTCCCCATATATTAATAGCATACAGCTTACCAAGAGCTGAAGCCAGTAACTGGTAGGAACACTTAGATGGCAATCGATAAATTGCTGGAGGCTGAGTGTGGACTAGCTTGAGAGTTAAAAACTCCTAAAGGCCCCATCATAGGGAGGTCCCTGCACTTTCATGAGTTCTAGTTCCGGGAGCTCATATCAGAGGGAAAAATCCCCTTCTGCTTTGGGAAGGGGGAAGGGAAAAGCAGCCATTTTGAAATACACCCAGAGCCTTCTGCTCTGCATAACAAAAGCCCTGCCCTCAAGGGAAACTACTATACCAGGAATAAACAGGGGTCAGTTTCCAAGAAGACATAACAATCAATAATGTGGGTGTTCATTTGTATATGTATGGGTATACACTTATGCGTGTATGTGTATGTGTGCACCTACTAATCTATTTGTGTGTATATATGTTTATATATATGTATGTGTACAATGTATCAATATTTGTTTCTCAATCTTGACAAGTATACTCATGTAAGATGTTAATAATAAGGGAAACTGGGGTGAAGGTGGGGAAGAGTAGAATGTATATGGAAACTGTGTATTATCTGCTCAATTTTTCTGTAAACCTAAAGCTGTTATAAAATATAAATCTGGGACAAAGTGAGAGAGTGGTAGTATATATGTGGACATATATACACTACCAAATGTAAAATAGCTAGGTAGTGGGAAGCAGACGCATAGCACAGGGAGATCAGCTCAGTGCTTTGTGACCACCTAGAGGGGTGGGATAGGGAGGGTGGGAGGGAGACGCAAGAGGGAAGAGTTATGGGGATATATGTATATGTATAGCTGATTCACTTTTTTATAAAGCAGAAACTAACACACCATTGTAAAGCAATTATACTCCAATAAAAAAGTTAAAATATATATATATATATATATATATATATATATATCAAAAAAACATTCTTAGCTCTCAGGCCTTATAAAACCAGGCTACAGGCTGGATTTAGAGGGAAGGCCTTAATTTCTTGAACTCTGATCTAAAAAACCTTCATTCTGGGGTCTATTTCCATCTTCTTGGAGTCTTTTAGAAATGTCTTTGGTGAAGTACAACCAACTCTGTTGGTGGTAAACTCTCATTTTTGTTCATCTGAAAACATCTTGTTTTTATTCTTTTTTTGAATAATAGTTTCATTGAGAATTCAATTTTAGGTAGCCAGCAAGTTCTGCAAGCATTTTGAAGGCGTTATACTTCTGTCCTTTTTGGCTCCTGAGAAATCTGTTCTAGTTTTTCTTTCTCTGACTGCCTATAACACTTCCTATTTGTCTCCAATGCTCTGTGGTTATTGGGATATGCCAAATTGTGTATTAATAAGTGGATTTCTTGTTTCTGCTTGAGACTTTGGGAGGATTGTTGATTCTGAAGTTTTATATCTTTTAACAATTCTGGAAAATTCTCAGCCATTATCTCTTGGAATATTTCCTCTATCCCATTTTCTCTATTATTTTGGATTCCATTTAAGTATATTTAAAAACTTTTTACTCTGGACTTCCTTTCATATTTTCTACCATTTATTTCCTCTGTTGTGCACTTTGTATAATTTTTAAAATATTTATTTGATTTCATTAAATGTCTCTGTAGCTGTCTCTAATTCATTTAACTCATCCACTTGGACTTTGATATCTGGATTTCTTTTTCCCTCAAAGTTTTATTCAGTTTATTTTTAAATCTACCTGGTCATTTTCTTAATGATACCACACTGTTGTTTAAATATTCTTTATACAGCCTTTATTTCTTTAAACATTCTTAGCAGTCAAATCCTGATATTCCTGTTCACAACCCTTTGACATTCACCTCTACAAGGCAGAGTCTGTTGCTGGAAACCTGCAGCTCTGTCGGTTTAATTTTTCCTGACCCTAGGAGCACACTCAGCCCATGCACAAGGCAAATCCAAAGGATGGAAGAGTTAATGGTCCCAGAAGCATCTTTCTTCCAGTGATGGAAAGGAAGTCAAAGTCTAAATATCCTCATCTTCCTTGTCTCTCATTTGGGATAATTCTGAGGTATGTTCTACACCATCTAGCAGAGTGACACTGGATCCACTTGCCCAAAGTAGAAACTGGTTTAGTATCACCTTGTCTGTTGGCTTCTTTCCCCTTTGCACCTAATTTTCCCAATCCTCTACTGGTATATCCTGAGGTCATTTACTACATAAACTACTTTCATTTGAGCCCTTCCCTTAGAGTCTGCTTCTGGGGGGGAACTCAAAATTTTACCTTATATTCACCATTTGATATGCTTATTCTGTGGAACTCTTGAAGGATATGTCCCCTGTGTTGTTTCATTTTTGTTTTTCCCTCCTGATTCATGCTTTTCATTGACTTATTTATGGGTGTGTTTGTGCATTTTCCTTGTTATTTTTTGAACTGTAACTTTATGTTTTGCATGGTTTATCTATGAGAGTCTTACAATCCATAAGTTATGGGTTCTTTTTTTTTTTTCTGAAGATTTGTTCTTTGTCTGTACTAGGTTTGTCAGAGTGTTATGAACCAAATGTCAAATTATAGTCATTTCTAACTTGAATTTCCCAAATAATGCAGCACAGTGCCTTATTTGAATCGATCCACGGCATTTCTTGAGTACAGTTGGGTTGGGCCTGGTCTCCAGAACTGCTACAGCTCCTGTGGAAAGTATAGAAACCATTAACAGATAAGGTGGTGACAACTGCAGCTAATACAACAGAGGCAACAGCTGGGGATCCCCATGAGGAAACAACTAAGGACTCCAGAGATGTGAAAGTCCAACCAGATCTGAGAAGGCACATAAATTGTGTCCAATGGGTTGGGTCTTAGATACAAACTGTCAGAGAAGAAATTTCTTCTACTTTGAGCCCAGGTTAACAGAGCCAACTTGTTTTTGTTTTGTTTTGTTTTTGTTCTTGCTTTCCCTAACTCACCTTTTCACTGAAGATAAAGACTCCTTTTCACTGAGGATAAAGGCTTTCACATACCTGGTTTTATTAAGAGTCTCAGTTCCAAGCCTTCATCTTGCACAGACCTAGGACATTTTCTCCATTAGAAGTTGGGCCATTATAACCCAATTCTGCTCCAACTGCAGCCTTAGTATTAACACTAGCCTAACACTCAGCTTTCCTTTCACTTTTTATTTCTGGTGATTTCTATTAATTTCTCAGGCATTCTTCTATGCATTCAAAAGGACTTTTAGCTAGTACTTTTGGCTATTGTTCTGTGAGCTTTTCAGTTTTCTATCACATTGTCAAGAAATGATAAGTATCTTTTCTTGTGAAGAAACATTTATGTGCATTTCAGCAAATCTTTGGGTTTCATTTATTTTACTTCTGTTAAATTAAATTAAAACTAAATTCAGTACATGTTATTAAAATGGACAGTAGTTATCATTGGTTACTCCCGTTTTCCTTTTATATTTTTGCATTTAAAAAATTTACTGTTATGAATTTGACTTCACTTGTAACCCAAAAATTTCTTTCAAAGTATACATAAATGTTCAAATATATACATTCATGTCACTTAATACCTATAAGCCAAATTTACATTAATAGTGGTTAGTTTAATCATAAATGTTGATCTCCAACAATGGTTCTCAACCTTGGCTGCACAGTAGAATCGACTGTAGGAATTTTTATAAATAGTGATGCCAGAGAGTCCGATTTTACCTGTGTGAGGTGAAGCCCACACACGGATAGTTTTATGAGCTCCTCAGGTGCTTCTAATGACCAATTATGGCCTAGAACCACCATATAGACCTATTTAGAGAAAGACTCCCCTGTAAGGAGAGAGAGATGACCAGGCTTAGAAAGGGCAGGTTCACATATGGTGAAGAACATCTACGACTTGAACGGGCATGAGTATGCTAACTGTGAGATCCGGTGCTCTTTTATCTCTGCAGCTGTGGCCCTGTTCTCCTACTTAGGACCTCTAGTCTGAACTTTGGAGCCACCACAGTCCTGCTCCAGCACAACCTAGGTCCTGTGTCACAACTCAAGAAATCAGGCTCCTTTCTTGCCCCCATATCTTAACCTGCACCTTAACCTCCTATTCAAGGAAACTGGTTTCTGTTTTCTTCCCTTCAGATCAGTTTCCTGCCTTAATAACCAGGACCCCATCTGAGCTCCTTCATACTGAAGCTGTTTTCCTCTTGCTGGATCCCTTGAGGATTCCTACAGTGTAGTCATTAAGAGCTCTCAGTTCTGAAGCCTGAACACCCTGAGTTTCAGTCCCAGTTCTGCCACATGCTGGGATCTTAGGTAATAACATGTGTTCTCTAAGTCTTTGTCCATAAAATGGCTATGGTAATAGTGCCTACAGTATAGCGCTAATGTGATAATGA
Organism: Lipotes vexillifer; assembly: GCF_000442215.2. Classification (NCBI taxonomy): domain Eukaryota; kingdom Metazoa; phylum Chordata; class Mammalia; order Artiodactyla; family Lipotidae; genus Lipotes; species Lipotes vexillifer. The sequence continues at coordinate 1,516,869 of NW_006789439.1, read as the reverse complement.
ATGTCAGTGTTCTGCTATAACACCTGGCAGAGAGTAAACTCATGATATCATTGTTTATGATGTTATTATTATTATTTAGGGTCCCTTGCAGAAATTCAATTTCTCCTGATGCATCACCTCAGTTGTAACTTTCAGGCCAATCATCATTGCCTAATGCCTGATTCAAGGCACCTGACACTAACCTCCCCCTGCCTTCTCTGACACCACTGTGTACCACTGGGTATTCTCTGACTTATTAGATGGCTGTTTATTCACTCAACATTTATTGAGTGCCTAATATGTGCTAGGCACTCAATAAATGTGCCTTTGCTGGAGCTGGGAATACACTGAGGAGCAAAAACTGTCATAGCCTGGAATGTCACTCCCCACATTTCACTGTATGTTCTGTAATAAGAGACAGAAATACGTGAATTTTGAAAATATCCTCCAGCTACTGCTAAGGATATTTAGCAGTAGCTGGAGGATATGCCTTCTCACTTCATCCCTCACCACACACACACACACACACACACACACACACACACACATCTTGTTCTAGCTGGACATTTGCGCCCATTTTCTTTGCTAACTCAGCTTCCAAATGCTGGTTTACCTGTAGTGAACAAGTCTTTCCTTGCCATCCCCACTAGGCCCTTTTAAGCTCTTCTAAGATTCTAGGCATATAATAGACATAATATCAAACATTAAAATATGCTCACATCACAATAAATGTGTGATATAGTAATTCCACATAAGCTGGGCTGAGCTGAATTTGGAGCCGAAATTGTTTTTTTCAGGTCTCAAACTATATAATAGTTCTTGAATTTCTATACACCCTAGACCCTGAGCATACATGTTGTCATCTTTGCCCCACTCACTTCACCATCCTCTCAATTTTTTCTGTTCTGAGGTGGCTCTCTGTCTAACAGGGGTAAAGAAGAAAGAATGGACAAGGTTTTCATATGGAAACTAGGAAGATGCAAATTTTGCCTCCTTTGCAATTTTGTCCAAGACCTTGGTGGTAACTGATATAAAATGCCAATGTGAAACTATCCATGTATATTTAGAAGGGGGAGTCAAACCTGGTAGGTGCAATATTGGGCATTTATATAGTGCTTGATATTGGCAAAACATCCTTGATTTCTTTCATTCACCCCTTAATCTTATAAACTAAATATAATTATAATCCCATATTATAGGTTACAAATTGAAAATCAGAGAAAGAATATAACTTGCCCAGAGTAACACAGACAGTAAGGGGGAGAGCCAGGACTTGGATGCACACATGATGCCATCCTAATTTTTTTTCTTCTGGTTTTATTGAGATATAATTGACATAGAGCATTGTGCACATTTAAGGTGTACAACATAATTATTTGACTTACACCATGAAATGATTGCCACAATAAGTTTAGGGAACTTCCATCATCTCATATATATAACAAATTAAAGAAATAGGAAAAAAATGTCCTTGTGATGAGAACTCCTAGGGCTTACTGTCTTAACAACTTTCATATGTGACATAGAGCAGAGTTAAATATATTTATCATGTTGTACATTACATCCCTAGTACCTATTTATCTTATAACTGGAAGTTTGTACATTTTGACTCCTTCATCCAATTCTCCCTCCCACCTACACTACCTCATCTCTGATAACTACTAATCTGATCTCTTTTTCTATGAGATTGTTTGTTTGTTTTTGAAGTATAGACCTACAACACTATGTTAGTTCCTGTTACACAGCATAGTGATTCAATATTTTTATACACTTCAAAATCATCACCACGATAAGCCTAATAAGAAATGTCACCATACAAAGATATTACATAGTTATTGACTGTACTTCCCACACTGCACATTTCATATGCATGACATTTATTTTGCAACTGAAAGTTGGTACCTCTTAATCTCCCTCACCTACTTCTCACCTCCATCCACCGCCTCCCCTCTGGGAACCACCTGTCTGTTCTCGGTATCCAGGACTGTTTCTGTTTTGTTATGTTTATTTGTTTTGTTTTTTAGATTCCACATATAAGTGAAATCATACAATATTTGTCTTTCTCTGTCTGATTTATTTCACTTAGCATAAAACCCTCTGGGTCCATCCAGATTCTTTATTCTACAACCAACTTCCTATATAATACAGAGTTCTCCCTCAGTGAGACTAGGAACATATGTATATATGCTCCCAGAGTGCCACTTCTGTCTTTTTAGAGCTTTTCAAATATATCCTTAAAATGCAAGCCTCTGCTGATTCTAAGCCTTAGAGTGGATGGAACTGCACAACATATGCCTATTTAGTGCCAGGACGTTCTTTTACTGTTGCTCTCCTGTCTTTAGCAGCAATCCAAGAACAAGGCCCTCTAATCCCATTTCAAATTTTCACTGCATCAAGATCAGCCTCTCTTTTTTTACCAAAGTCATAAATGCACTGCACTGTTTTAAACCAAATAATATCCATCCCATACAGACTGGGTCTGACTTCAACATTATTGCTTTTTTTTTTTTTAGGTCCATAACTGTCTTAAATTACTCTTCCCTTCAGCAACAGCAATGCTGTGAAATTTTCAGGGACAAGACTTCACTGCCTACCACTATCTCCTGCTTTATTGTCAGTGGCAATTTCAATTCATTTCATTTCTGTGTCACTGTCACTCTAACTTCTATCTTCAGCTCTATGTGGTGTCCTGAAGCTCAGAGTTAATGTATAAACCTTTGCTTTAATAGAAAAATAATGTTCTTTGACTTTTTCTCTAACATGAATAGAGAGCCAGGCAAGGCCAGTCCCAAAATTCAGCAAAAATAAAATTCTTTTCAAATGCTAAGAAGCTCTTCACTGTCTTTGTGTGAGTTATAAGGAGGGAAGGATTATCATCTATCTACAACAAAATAAAAAAAACAGCATACCTTAGGAAATAAGTGGATTAGTTTTTTTGAGGCCTGGCTTCAGTTTCCTGTCTTATCATCGATTGGATGGACGTATGATTTCAGGTAAAGATCTTGATCTCTCTAAGTTTCTCTCTCCACCCACACCCGTGTAAAAATTGAGATACAGCTATTGCCATTTATTTTCTGCTCAGGGATGCTTTAAGTTTGTGCCCAATGGAAAGGAACATAGTACAAATTGTTACTGCTGACAGTGGATCTGATCTTGTACTCAGCTAAGATGAACAAAATGCTCTCTGGGGAAGAGAAAAGTTCACCTATGCGAGGTAAATGAATTTCTCTGTGTCTCTAGGGAATGGTGAGATTGTTGTATGGTATACTGATGCCCCCCAAAGTTTATTATCTGCCCATTGGTGGATAACTTGCCTGACTTGATATAGAACCCAGTCAATAATAATGTCTTTGTGGATTTACACAAAAAAATTGGATAATATGTGTAGTCCTTTTTTTTTTTTTTAACTTTGGTATTAATAAGAATCTTGTATCAGAGTCATAGAAGAAAAGGTGGCTATTTCTTAGGCCAACATCTGCCCCTACCTTGCTCCCCTCCCCAGTCTAGGTCTGTGGGAAGACGGTATATGAGTTGGCACCTAAAGTTGAAAATAAGGGGTGAAGAGGAGGAAAACGGAAGAAAACATAAATGTTGATAGAAGAATTTCCCCATCTATAGGTATCTGTTCCGTGCTTTCCCTCTCTGTAGGTCAAATGCACTGGAAAGAAGGAAATCAATCATAAAGAACTTGGGGAAAAGTAAGAGATTTACAAAATTATACTTATTTCTGGGCAATGGATAGTGTTTCTGGAAATAAACCATGGAAAGGGTGAGTCATATGACTTATGGTCTTTATACTCTGTAATGCTTGAGTCACTGATATAGAACTGAATGAATCAATCCATATTAGAAATAGGATCTTTCCTGGAAAATCCAGCTATATGACTTCATTACCTCTGACCTGTACCTGAGAATGAAAACTTATCACTCCCAGCTTCTACCTCTCTTTTCATGCAGCAAATATATTAAACCAATACTTACATCAAAATAATAATATACTGGAATTTTCTCAAGCACTTGGAAAATTACAAATTAATCATTGGTAGAATGACTTTTACTACAGGTTACCTGAGTCTTCAAAACTGTCCATTCTTTATTTAACCTATAAGGAAATAGCTTTTCCTTTCCAGACTTCATAATTTCCACAGTAAAATTGAAACTGTAAGACAGCATGGTGGCATTTTTTTTCTTTAATCTAACAGGTTACTTTGTTGTTTGTTCTCAATATATGTTGAAATCATAGATTTTCCCACTTCCTACCACTTTCATTTCAGAAGTGTGCCATTCCAAGATGATACAGAAATTTATATTGCTAGATATCTTTATCTTATACAGATTTGTGTTCTTTTATTATTTGGTCTTAACTTTAAAATATATAGTGAAATAGAAAAAAAGAAAAGCAGCAACTGAACACTTGAGATAATTATTTTCCTATCAACAGTACTTTTGCATTAATGGTAAACAAGTGTGAATAGTGATAGGGACTAATGGGTCAAGACTTTTTCGTCTATGAGTAACATAAAACTCCAATTGAAGTTATTTAAATTATAGAAAATTAATTGCATCACAGAGCAAGTGTTTGTCAGTAGGTTGTTCTGAACTTAATTCAGCAACTCAATGATCTCAATTTTCTCTATGATTCTCTTGGATTTTGCTCATGGTCACTACATGGCTGCAATGGCACCAAGTATCACAGCCTTACACAACAATATTCAAAGATTAAAAACCCTACATTTTTATTAGGCATCCCTTTTTAAGGACAAGAAAAACTTTCCAAGGTGATCTCAGAAGACTTCTTTTTCTGTTTCATTGGCTGGGGTGTTATCACATGTTCATGTCTTCTGCAAACATGGGAATGAAATTATCATGACTGGCTTCAACATTCATCCCTCTAAGTTTAGAAAGTGACCTATGAAGCACTTGGGAACCTAATGCTTGAAAAAATCAGGATTCTATTAGGAAGAATGAGGATGTGAGCTGTTTACCAATGGTGTGGATCTGATTGAGGAAAAGCAACAAAAGATGGGGCAGTACCCGCAGGCTAGGAACAGTGGGAACTGTTACCATGCCTACCATGAAGAGTCCAGGGCAGGAGAGAAAAGGCTGTGAAGCGTGGGCTACCTTGCCCTTCAGAGATCAGGGCAGCCAGTGCACTATAATTCTGCAGGGAGGAGCCAGGGAAATAAATACCTCGACCTAGCTCCTCTTCCTCTCTCTAGTCTCCTCTATTGACCAAACCCACCCAGGAGACTGAAAGCATGAAACTCAATGACTTGTCCTATGTGTCTGTGTCCTGAGACACAGAACAGGAGTGTAGAGTTTAAGGAAGAGACGGAAGTCGTCTAACACAACTATTGTTAACTGAGCACTTATCCTGTTCCAAGCAGTATGATAAGCAATTGACATGCATCAAACAGGGATTCAGCATGGCAACACTAAATAGAATAAACATATTTTTCACCACACACCCAGAAAGAGATAGCAGCACTGTTTATAAAGACCCTGTGAGGTAAAGTGATATGGGAAATGCCCAAGATTGAGTGGAAAAAGCATGGAGGGATAGAGGTCAAATATTGTGAATTCAAGGAAGGGAGAGATTCCCCAAGCCTGGGGAGGGACTGGAGGCTTCAGCTGATTTTGTAAATAGTAAAGATCCACACCCAACTCAGTTTTAACTTGCTCAGAAAATGTATTACACATTTACTAGCTCTGTCTCAGGACCGGGGAAGGGAATGTTGCATGCCATACTTAAGGCCACTAAATGCCTAAGCTCTCAGCCTTCACAAAGACCCCCATATCCAAGCTTGATAGAGAAATAGCAGAGCCTCTCATATTTGAATGGATCATATAGACCTAGACACTGAGCATCTAAATAACACCACAATGAGTTCATGAGTTAAGGCTTTTCTTCTTTCCAGCCACAAAATAAGATTCAAACTCTTAGGCAACATTTATCTGTGGCTAGAGGCAGAGGAGAACAAATATGAATGATAATGACTGTCTCACTATCCTGGTGAATGAGTGTTTAGAGTGAGATTTAATTTTTGTTTAGAAAAACAATATGACATTTCTTATACCCATGCATGATGGAGCAAATCAATATCCTCAATACTTAGATCATCTGCTTTATCATAGCAACTTTGTGAGGGAAGAATTGCTATCTCTCTTTTATCGATAATGAAGTAGGTTTAAAGATTTCCCATCACTTTGCTATGATCATGGGACTTGTACTTGGGACAATGTGCTCCAGGGTCTCTGCTCTCAATCACTTTCCCATTTCACACAGATAGAAGTGGATAGAAGTGTGGTTGTCTTATCCAGGCATCACGGAGCACTCTGCACAAAACACCAAATAATTCCATTGGATAATATTTGCTGCTACTGTGCTTTAAATAAATAACAACACAACAGAGTCTATAACCACCATCCCAGGATCATCCCAATTGATCCTTATATTTGACTCCTGGAAGACAGCCAAAATGCTACCGCCATCACCATCACCGCGTTGTAGAGGAGGAAACCAAAGTATAAAAAACGGATAGAAAGAAGGAAGGAAAAAAGAAAGACTACCTAACTTGAGAAACCAGGACAAGAACCAAAACGCTTCAACTCCTAGTTAAGTACCCTAACCCCTCTCTGCTTTAAATGCAACAAATTTTAAAAATCAAAACCCTAAACATTGGTTTCTTCTTTCCAGAGCACAGACAGTGATTCAGTGTTTGTGCAATGAGACTGAAAAGGCAAAGAGCTCTGTATGTATCCGTGTGGGAATGCCAACATACAGCTAATAGAAGCTAGAGAGAATGGGTAAATGTCACACAAGGATCAGTGACTCTTTGAGGATCCCTTACCTTTTCAGTATGGATCCAAATCCTTAGTACAAGCTGCTACTATGCCACATTTGTCATATCACCCCTCAGTTCCATCAACAATATCAAAGGATGGCAAGTCTTCCAGTCCCTAATAGGACTACAACTCCAACCATAAATGCTACATCTGTAACATAAGACTTTCTCTGTTCTGCCTCTTCTTGGATTACTCATCTTGGTTGATACCATTGTGAGTCCCTCAGTTTCCTAAGAACAAAATTTGAGTAATCATCCTTGAAATTTATTTTCCATGACTCCTCACAGCCATTATCAGCTCTATTCTATTTTTGAAATGACCATTAAATCAGACCCTTCTATACTTTTCCTACCACTGTCATTGTTATCCCCTTAGTCTAATCTTATATCTTCTCTTGCGTTACCTTGCCTGACCCCCTCTGATTTCTTTACCATAAGTCTAACTCTAATTTATTATATATGCTCCTCCCTGAGGTACATTCAGAAAAGAAACTTTTGATCACATCAACGCCCTTGTTTAAAAATTTATTCAGTGATATTCACCTATTGATTAAAACCTAAGTTCCTCAGAATAACCCACAAGGCCTTTACAATCTGATGCCAACCTCCCTTACCAGCCCATCTCTTCCCATCCTACACCCTCTGCTTATAGTCTCATCCTAGTAATTTCTCTTCAGTCCCTGACTGCATAACTCCATGCCTTTGCACATGTCATTCACTCTGCCTTCACTTTTTTCTCTGCCTTAAATTTTCCAACTTATCCTTTGAAACAAGCTGCAATATCATCTCCCTCATGAAATCTTTCCTAACTCTGTAAGCATGTTAGTCAGTCCTGTGTCAGGATTATAACAGTACTTTTGCATGCAACTGTGGGTAACAGCTTGAGCTTTATGTTTATGGTGGGATTCAGCTATACCTCGGCAAGGCTGGCAACCTGGAGAGGAAAATCTGTGGAAGCTCTTTGCACTAGGAGCCAGGTGCCTTACAAGTGTCAAACCCAGACACTGGCCAGACCCAGTTTGAGGGGCGAGGGGTGGGCAGTGAGGTGTACACAGCACTGGTCTATTTCTCAGATTTCTACCTGGTCCACTACTACCCTAAACTCCTATCTAAATCTTTGGGGATGAAGGTTGCAAAAAAATACAAAGTTATCTCACTGACAGTTCTGTGGGCCATCAAAATCATGACTCACAGATGATTTGATTTTAGCCATGAAAAGCAAAGCCATTTTCCTTAGAATTGTATGGAAACAGATCTATGGATTCACTGATCTAACTCTAGAAAGCTAAAATCAGCTTTGGAAATAGCAGTGCTGGAAGTGTCCATTGCCTGCCTCTCTGCAGTAACAGTGGGGGGCAGAGGGAGAGAAAGGATGGGCTCCAGAAACCCATCCCATGGAACTATAGGACAAGAGGAGGTTTCAGCTCAGGGTACCCCTGAAGGGGACTGAAGCAAGAAAAAAGTGGAGACTGCTACAAGATAGTTCCAAAAACTTACCAAGGAACCTAAATAAGATACACCTTAGGCAATTTCATCCATTACTTTAACACTTATTCATGTCTGCTCTGTACATTCACCATTCCAGATGCCGAGGATATTGCAGAGAATAGGAGGGTGAAGATAGATAAAAGTCCACAAGGACAAGAAAAGTCCATTTCAGGTGTCAATAGGTGCAACGAAAAAGCAAAGGGGCTTCTGTGATAGAGTCCAGGATCAGACCTGGTCTTGTTGAGGAGAGGTCACTTGAGCTCAGACATGAAAAATGTAAAAGAATCAACCCATGTGATGAGCCTGGTGGAAGAACATTCCAGGTACAGTGAAGAGTGAGTTCAAAGACCTTAAGATAATAATAAGCTTGACATTTCAAAGACCAGAAAGAAGGTCATTATGGAAACCAGTGAGCAAGTGTAAGTGGTATGGGATGATTCATGGAGACAAGTAGATATTGAGTCATGTAGGAACTTTCAGAACATGTCAGGACTTTGGATTGTATTCTGGGTGTAATGGGAAGTTATTGGAGGTTTTAGCTGGAGATAGACATGATCTGAATTTTGATTTTAAAGCTTCACTATAACGTCTCTGTAGAGAATGAAATTTGGAGGGGAAGGGCAGCAGAAGGGGAAGCAGAGGGATCAGGATAGAGGCCACTGTAGTATTTCAGGCAAACAGTGGTAGGTTTTCAGATGGAGACAGCAATGGGAAAGGGAGGAAAACATGGCAGACTTGGAATGTATTTTGCAGCCACAAAAGACAGGGTTGGCTGGCACACTGGATGTCAGAGTGGAGAAGAGAGCAGAATTAGAAAACCCGGCATAGTTTCTGGCTAGAGCAATTCTGAGAAAAATGACTGTTGAAAAGGGGAGAACTACGAACAAGTGTACTGGAGGAGGAGGAAAATTAGGCTGTTAATTTTGTGACCTATTAGCAATCCAGAGGACTTTGCATGTAGGCAATTGGATTAAAAAAAAAAAAAAAAAGACTCTGAAGCCAGGACAGAGGTCATGGCTGAAAAGTTTAGGAGCCATAGAGGATCATGGGTATTTAAAGTAGTGAGAACATTTCCAGAACTGAGTGAGGGAGAAGACAGGAAGCTCATTGAGGTTCCACAACCTTATGTGGGAGTGTCATTTGTAAGATAATATTAGTGTTTCTTAGAGACACTTAATAGGGGGATGCTCCTTAAGAACAGAGGGAGCTGTCTGAGGCACCAAGCCAGAAGGACAGAGGACTGAAGTTAGAAAACATTGTCAAATCTGTGTTGCTCTTTTTTTTTCCTTTTGCTTCCCTAACTTGTGATATTATAGCTCCCGAATATTCTACCTGGTTTTCCTTGAAGATACAACATTTTGTTCAGTCTTTTTAACTTCTATGGCATCTCCTTTTCTGATTACAGTAATACTATCTGGGTAGAATTGGAAAAATTCAGCAGTTATTTATTTCATGAGCAATACTGATGTGATTTAAGAAAGACACATAGAGAATGGTAAAATATCTTGCTAAGGGACTAATTTCTAAAGCCAAAAAAAGCAAAGTTTCAATACCAAAAGTTATTCTTGAAAATCTCTTAAATTGCCCATAAAAAAACAGAATACATGGTTTTAGATATCAACCCTATACAGACACCCATCTCCTATAAAGTCCAAAGCACTCTACTTTTCCTCTAGTGTTAATAGAATTCTGTGGTTGTACCAGATGAAGCTGTAAATTGTACCCCAAAATACCACAGGCAGAGAAATTCATGAATGTTCAAAGGAAGTATGAAGGGCTTCCCTGGTGGCGCAGTGGTTGAGAGTCCGCCTGCCAATTCAGGGGACACGGGTTCGTGCCCCGGTCCGGGAAGATCCCACATGCCGCGGAGCAACTAAGCCCGTGAGCCACAACTACTGAGCCTGCATTCTAGAGTCTGCAAGCCACAACTACTGAGCCCACGTGCCACAACTACTGAAGCCTGCGCACCTAGAGCCAGGGCTCCACAACAAGAGAAGTGTACAGAGGACACTCAGTAAGTGAACCACACTGCCAGGGCTGGGAAGGGGCTTTCCCACTTAGTTTTCAGCTTATTTGTCATGACTCCCCCTATAACTTGAGGCTGTCACTTATTTCTTATACTCTGATCCATATACTTACTGGTCTGGTGGACCAACATCCTTGGAGCTCTCCATGACAAAGTCAGCCAGGCCTCAGCCCCTTGGCCTTTCTCCCTGCAGGGTTAGTGCAGAGCTACAGAGGATGCTTTTTTATCTTAGGCCCACTGCTGCTCTTGGGTTGACTCTGGTTAAAGAATGTTCCTATAATCCCATTGGATCAGCTTTTCTCCCTCTGTTCCTTATCACAAATCACTGTTAGATGGAAGACAAGAAATCCTATCATTTTGGTTAACAGGGTCACTAAGAACCAAAATATTCATAGTTCCTGCCCTGAAAGGATAATTAAAGCCTTGACTATTTAGTGTTAAAATAACCTTAATTAACTAACCTAACTTACTGCTAATCAAGGGAATCAAGGGTCTTCTTAGAGATTGTTGATTATTTTCTAGTCAGTATACCATATAAAGTAATATACATATATACCCCTAGGGATGCTCTCATTAAAAAAAAAAAAAGATTAAAACTCTTCATTATTAGGAGTATAAAGTTAGAGATTACATGTTTACTTGTTTATTTATTTACACAAAGGATTGGACTCAGGACCTTATCCTACATTTTTACTCCAGAGCTCTTGCCATGCTTATGAGACAAGTAGGGATTTGGCACGTTCCTTACTTGCTATGGGTTATTAGTCAACCCAAGATAATTATTTCAGCACAGTGATGCAGAGGCTGCTATATCTGATTTCCACGTTATAGATAGTCACTTGTTATCTGTGTGACTTAGTATATGTCACTTTGCCTCCCTGGACCCCAGACTCCTCCCCTATAAAATGAGGCCAGTATATTAAAGCCCCTTCCAACTTTAACATGATCTATTCTATGAGAGTAAAGTTACTCTTGACCCCTAAGCACTCTGTCTTGAAAATTAAATAGATATGATGTTATTCTATAACACAAAGAGTTATTTTCTATGACTACTCACAACTATTGGCCCTTTTCTTTTTGAAAATTTTCATTATGCAATTTCCAAGACTGCTTGATGAGAAAGCAAAATAGCAAACTGCCTCTAGCAAATAATTTCAGAAACACAAGAGAGGATCCACCAAAATACCTACCTTAGCTCTAATATCTGAAGTTCCACACTATTTCTAGAATGTAAGTCACCATGCATCTATCGATCACTTGGCATTGATATGAACGAATGAGTTTCCAAGAGCATTTCCTTAGCACAGGTTTGGAGTTAGAGAGGACCAAAAGAACCAAAAACCAAAAAACCAACATTATGATACTGGTGTGAAGATACCAGTGAAAGACATCAGAGTGAAAACAAAGGGAACCACCATCATCAGCTTCTTAATATTTCTCCAGTGGGCACCAGGGCCCCAGGGCATCCCTGCTTTTTCCATAAGAAGAATTCATATCTATTGTTGACACTCAAGAGCCTGTAGTGGAAAAAGTAGTACTAAACACTAGAACTAACCATAAAGGAGGTTGCAAAATCTCCTGTCCTAAACAGGTTTAAGAATAAGTAAGCTTTCTTTTAGTTTGGGATTGTTTAAAAGAAATCTGCAAAAAGCCTGGGGGTGGAGACACCTGTGGACATCCCTTCCAGCTCAGCGTTGTTCTGTTCCCTGAGTGCTGGGAGCAGCCCAGCCGATTCATCACCTGACAGCCACAAATATCTGGAGAACATATTCTGTCTGTAAAAATAGACTCCACAAATTCTTCAAGTTGCTTCATTATGCTTTAGTCCTTGTTGCCTGTTCATAGTGAATGAATGAAAAAGTGAGTGAGGAAATGAATAGCCAGGTAAATTAAAGTGTCTTCTTCCTTTCCACCTAAATAATTACATGTTTCACTCATCTGTGTAATGTGTGAAAAATATACTGGAAAGGGCTTTTTTCGGGCATCGTTGTCTCAGAGATGATCAAACTTTAAGTGTCCATAAGAATCACACAGAAGACTTACTAAATATGCAGATTCTTGCATCCTCGTACCTAGAGATTCTGAGTTAATAGATCAGGCATAAGCACAGGAATGTAAACATTAATAGCACGCAGGCGCACACACACAAACACCCATACTTCAAAGCTGATTCTAATGTGGGTGGTTCACAGACCACATTTGAAGGAAAACTGCTATATAAGGACTATTGATCTTCTGGTCTGTCACTCTGGTATCAGAATCTTCAAAAAATTGTGAGTTGCGACCATCCTATCTTTGGACCTGGGTGAGTCAAATGGAAGCAAGCAACACCCAAATAAGAGAATTCCAGAGATTTGCCAAAGTACAAAGAGGACTTACAATATCTGACTTGAAGGTTTACTATAAAAATAATCAAAACAAGGTGATATTGACACCAAGATAGATTAATAGACCAATGGAAAAGAATGAAGAGTCAAGAAATAGAGACATACATATGTAATTAATTTTCAGCAAAGGTAAAATTAATCCATTGGTGAATAAATAATCTTCTCAATAAATGGTGCTTCAACAACTGGATATCCATATACAAAAAAAGTGCTTCTATTTACCATATTCAAAAAGTAACTCAAAATGGATAATAGACCTAAATGTTAAACTAAAAGTAGAATTTCTAGAAGAAAAGATAGAAGAAAAAATTTTGGGATCTTGTTTTAGGCAAAGAATTCTTAGATATAATACCAAAACCACAATCCAAAAACAGTAAAAGTTGGTACAGTGGAGTTTTCCAAAATTAAGAACTTCTCTTTGAAAACACTGTTAAGAGTAAAAAGACAAGCCACAGACTGAAAGATAATACTTGTAAATCACAAATAAAGTAGTATTTGCAGTCACTTATCTGGTAAAGAACTTGTATCCACAGTATATGAATAACTCCCAAAACTCTATAGTTTAAAATATTGGGTAAAGAATTTAAATAGATACTTCACCAGCAAACATGTATAGACAACAAATAAGCACATGAAAAGATATTCAACACGATTAGTCGTTAAGAAAATACAAATGAATCAGAGATATCACTACATACCTCTTAGAATGGTTACAGTTTAAAAGACTAAAATGTTTAGGATGTGGGAAAACTGGAACACTACAATAAAAGGGATGAACTATTAATATACGCAACATGGATGAGTCACAAAATAATTATGCTGAGTGACAAAAGGCAGACAAAAGAAGTGCAGATTGTAAGATTCTATTTATACAAACTCTAGAAAATAAAATCTGATCCATAGTGACAGAAAGTAGATGAGTAGTTTCCTGAGATGTGGGGAAAGCAAGAATGGGAGGGAGGAAGGGATTAAAAGGGGGCCCAAGTAATCCTTGGGGTTGATGCATATGTTCAGTGTCTTTATTGTGGCCATAGTTTCATAGGTTTGTGGTACAATATGTCAAAACTTATCAAATTATACACTTTATTTGCAAATTATTGTATGTCAATTATATCTTAATGAGACTATTAAAAAACTGATAGCTATTTAGAAAGATAAGGAAAAGGAGAAATTGAGGGAATAGTAACCTTCAAAAAATTCAAAAGTAATACCAGAAAGAAGATACTATCATGGTACACTATTTGACTCACCAGTGAACAATATTCCTATCGCTGTGCACATGTAAATAATGAATATTTATTTTACTCAAATTATCACATAGCTTTATCTGGAAGAAAGAAGAAGGAAATATGAGGTTAGGGTGGGTTAGGAGAGAGTGTTAGAGAGTTAGTTATCTTGATCTACTATAACAAGAAGTCAGGAGATAATGGATAAAACTATTACATCAAGAAATGCAGAACAGTAGAGAACAGTATGGAGGTTCCTAAAAACACTACAAATAGAACTACCATATGACCCAGCAATCCCACTACTAGGCATATGCCCTGAGAAAAACATAATTCAAAAAGAATCATGTACCAAAATGTTCATTGCAGCTCTATTTACAATAGCCCGAAGATGGAAACAACCTAAGTGTCCATCATCGGATGAATGGATAAAGAAGATGTGGCACATATATACAATGGAATATTACTCAGCCATAAAAAGAAACGAAATTGAGCTATTTGTAATGAGGTGGATAGACCTAGAGTCTGTCATACAGAGTGAAGTAAGTCAGAAAGAGAGACAAATACTGTATGCTAACACATATATATGGAATTTAAGAAAAAAATGTCATGAAGAACCTAGGGGTGAAACAGGAATAAGGACACAGACCTACTGGAGAACAGACTTGAGGATATGGAGAGGGGGAAGGGTAAGCTGTGACAAAGCGAGAGAGTGGCATGGACATATATACACTAACAAACGTAAGGTAGATAGCTAGTGGGAAGCAGCCACATAGCACAGGGAGATCAGCTCGGTGCTTTGTGACCACCTGCAGGGGTGGGATAAGGAGGGTGGGAGGGAGGGAGACGCAAGCGGGAAGAGATATGGGAACATACGTATATATATAACTGATTCATTTTGTTGTGAAGCTGAAACTAACATAACATTGTAAAGTAATTATACTCCTATAAAGATGTTAAAATAAAATTAAAAAAAACTGGCAAGTGCCAACTGTATTAAGAGAGGCAATAAAAGAAAAAAAACTGAGGAAAAAAAAAAGAAATGCAGAATGAGCAGATTATTTCGATATATGGAGATAAATATCAGAAGAAACAACTAGAAGAGTCAAAAGCACTTACTTCTTAGGAGTAGAACTGGGAGACAAGAAGTAGTAAAACAGAGGCCTGCTGGTTTTCTATACACACTCACATGTGCACACACACGTATAACTTATGGTGTCATTTCACTACTTGACTTAAAATTGTTGGCAGGTAATGCCATGAATATTCTCATATTTCTATACAGCCTAGACTTTATGACTGAATGGCAAACAGGCCTTGGAGTTAGAGGAAGTATATTGCTCTGGATAAGATTTAGAGATTTATCTTCCCTAGAGCCTTTTGACTTATATTCTAAGAGTAATAAAACCCAGAGACAACTTTCCCCTCTCATACCAGATATTTGCTTATAATCCAAGGTGTTTCTCTCCAGAATTCCTGAATAATTTGTTTACATTAGGCATAAAGTTCTGTCTCTCTCTCAAGAGGGGAGGAGGAGTAAATTGCCAGTTGCCCAACATAATCTCCAGGTCTCAATATTTTGGGGTTCCTCTTCTGTGGTGCAAAACTTCTGCACATGTTGGTAAATATCTGGGCCTCACTGAGTTGCCTTGTAGGGGACTGAGGCATGGATAACCATCTTAACTATGGATAATATTCTTTGTATTCAAATCTCTGGACCAGAGAACATGCACAATGAGAACTATGCCTATTCATGCATATGTGTATATGTATAAATGTATACATATATATGAATGAAACTATGATAGGACAACTTCTTAGCTTGCAAGTAGAATAACATCTCATATCCTTCATAATTTTAGGAATTAATAACGTGAAAGTATTATTTCTAAACTGTAATTAGAACAATTTTAATTTAAACATCGTCTGTTAGATAGGCAATTTTTTAAAAATAAAAAGCCAGACAATAACAGTAATGATGTGAGAAAACTAGAACTCTCATTTCTCTCATTTTCTTCTTGTTGGAATATACACTCTTACAATTGCTTTGATTATTTGTAAAAGTCATCTTATAAAATTTCAAATGTGCGTATCCTATGTATTAGTTTTCTATTGCTGTGTAACAAATTACCACAGATTTACCACCTTCAAACAACACAAATGTATCATCTCTTAGTTTGTGTGGATCAGAAGTCTAGGTATGGGTTTGCTGGGTCCTCTGCTCAAGGTCTCACCAGGCTAAAATCAAGATGTCAGCCAGGGCTCCAGTCTTTTTTTTTTTTTTTTCTTGCGTTATGCGGGCCTCTCACTGTTGTGGCCTCTCCCATTTGCGGAGCACAGGCTCCGGACGCGCAAGCTCAGTGGCCATGGCTCACGGGCCCAGCCGCTCCGCGGCATGTGGGATCTTCCCGAAACGGGGCACGAACCCGCGTCTCCTGCATCGGCAGGCGGACTCTCAAGCACTGCGCCACCAGGGAAGCCCAGGGCCCCAGTCTTAATCTGAGGTTCAAGGCCCTCTGGCAAGATCCATGGTTGCTGGCGGCACTGAATATCTTGCGGTCGTGTGACTGAAGTCCCATCTTCTCATTGATTATTGGTCAGAAACTACCATCAGTTTCTCGGGACTGCTCCCAGGTCCTTCTTACATGACCTCCTCCATTGTTTCTTCAAGACCAGTAAGAGAATCTCTCTCATGCTTCAAATATCTTTTTTTTCAGAAAGGGCCAAGCCCCGTTGAAGGACTCATCTGATTGAATTAAGTCCACCCAGGATAATCTCTCTTTTGATTAACTCACCTTCAACTAGTTTTGGACCTTAACTGTATCTGAAAAACTGTCTCATCTTTGTCATGTAATATATCCTAATTGTGGGAATAATATTCATCATATTCATAGCCTTCTCCATACTCAACGAGAGCGGCTGATTTAGGCTGTGTGCACTAGGGGATAAGGAATTTAGGAGTCACCTTAGAGTTCCATCTACCACATTATGACCCAGCACACCTGAAGACAGGTACCCAGGGAGGCAAGTACAAGGATGTACATCACAGCATTGGCACGAACGTGAGAAATTTTACCTACCATCCAAATGTCCAAAATGGGAAATGTATAGATAAAATGAGGAATATTCTTAAGTTGGAATATTAAACAAAAGTTCAACAGTAAACGAGTAGCTAGGTGAAATATATGTATCTTAACATGCATGCTCCTCCTTTTACTGAATATGATATTAAGTGAAAATATAAAGTTGGATATGTGAAGTTTTAAAATACTCACAAAAGTATATCTTACTTATAGATATACTTTGTTGTATTAGTCATGTCTTTTTATTTTCTGTATTTCTAATACCTTGGCATCAGAGGCCTTGCTATAGTGGTGAGACCGGCCCACCCAGAGCTAGCTAGAGATAGAGAATGGCTATAAGCTCCCTTCCTCATACAAACCAACCAACTCAGAGCCCGTACCTCAACCACCTCCTCTACTGGGCTTTCACACCCAGGGCCACTATTTTCCTGCTTTAATCATCCCAGAGCCAGGAACCAGACAACTAGGGACAATCCCTGAGCCCACAGAAATTATTCAAACCTGCTGATCCTAAACCTGCTCACCCTGCCTTTCCCATTCCTTCCCATGGAAACCACAGTGAAGGCTCTTGCCCCTGTTTTCCCCTCACTCCCTCTGACTCTTGATCAACCCCGATGTCTCCCCATGTGGCTCTGGATGGTGTACTGTGCCCCTCCCCTTGGGAACTGTGGCAAACTATCTTTTAAGTGGCAGCCATTTCCTGATCTGTTGGACTCACCATACCTAAATAATAATAAAAAATGTATTTTAAAATGATTTTTATGAATATATATGTATGTTAAAATATTTTTTAGAACACCGTCAGGATACATACTAAACCCCTCTAGGACTTAAAAGGGGAACGAGATGGGGGAGTTGGGATATCAGAGGTTCTCAACTTCACAAGCAGTCACTTGCTTTCATAAATTAGGAGACTTGAAGCAAATATAACAAAATGCTTAAAACTATTCATTCTATGTGGTGGGTCAGGAGTGTTTATTATATGATTTTTAAAATCTTTATCTCTAAAATTTCTGAAAATAAAAATTGTTTTTTAAAAATATAATATTGTATATAACATTCAAAAGATGTGGTAAAAAAAATAATATAAAATAAAAAGCAAAGATAGTATTCTGGTGATCCATACACAAGTTGAGATGAAATTTGCAACATAAATTAAGGTTAAAAAATTCAGGGAGGAGACACAAGAGCAGGTGCTTATAAGTAAGTAATGGTATCCCACACACTTCCATTTATTTATTGACCACCTGTTCAGCATCCCTTCTCAGCAGAGTTAGTGTATCAGTTATCTATTACCACAGTAATGCTGTGTAACAACAACAGAAAACGCAAAACCTCAGTGGCATGCAGCAATAAACACTTGCTGCTCACAAGTCTTTGGGCTGACTGAGCAGTTGTGTTGATCTGAGCTGGGCTCAGCAAGACTTACTCATGTATCTATTGCCAGCCATAGCTCAATTAAATCACTGACCATGGATGGATTCTCACATATCTAGTCCCTCTTGGCTCTGTTCCACATGATTGTTCTCCAGCAGGTTAGCTTATTCTTATGGGGAAGACAGAGGAGAAAGAGAGAGCAAGAAGAAACACACACAAGACCTGTTAAGACCTAGGATCATAACTAGCACGTTCAGTCCTCCACATGATATTTGCCAAGGCAAGTATAGATGCAGCTTCTTTAATAAAAGGAGTTTTTAAAAAATCAAGACCATTACCACGATCAATATACCACAGTTTATCTATCTTGTGTTTAGTTTCTCCAGTTTACTTCATTCACTATGAGAAGAATTAAGGAGACACTGAACAGAGAGAGCTCTGGTAAGTGTTTATTTGTTTTAAATGGGTCCTTATGTGTCCCCACCTCAGATAATATCTCAACATGTCAATATCTTTATCAGCTGAGCTAGACCTTCCTAAAGTATTATAACCCAAGAACAACATAAGTCCTGGGTTCTTCAGAAACCTGTCCCTATATACAGTCTGACCAGTCGATTCTGTTAAGCAGCAAGAAGGGATGAACCAAAGAACTGTGGGAAAAGATGGTGTGAAAATACTGCATATGACAATATTTCCCCTTAGGAGGTCACAAGGCACATTAGTTTTAGACACTGATGGTCGCCCCCCCAACATCCATTCCTTCTTTTTCTTACTAAGAACACCTTGTTTTCACATGAGATATCATGCACCAGTAAAAAATAGTCATTATTCTAGACTCCCTTAGGAGTAGGGATAGCCCTGTGACCTACTTCCTATCAATGAGATATAAGCACAAATTAACTAGGAGGACAACTGAAGAAAAGTATTCTCTGAAATAAAGGGACATATTTTGCTGTCATCCACTTTATGCTCTTGATGCTTCCCTACTCTTCCTGCCTAGGATGTAAATATAATGCCTAGAAATACAGCAGCCCCCAGGTGAATGTGAGCTTGAGGAAGAAAGCCTTGTGCTTTGCAAATGAGGGGGAAGGAGAGTGAGGGGAGAAGCCTGACTGTTGGTGGAACTACCATTCCACTCTGGGTGTAACCCAGCAAGACTCTACGGGGCATTTCTGGGACAGACCCCTCCCCCATATCCTCTGCTGTAGCTTCTAGCTGAAGTACCTAGATAATAACATCTGATGCATCTTTCCTGAGATTTTTACAGATGCTAAAATCCCCACCAAATGGAAGAAATTAACTACTTGATGACCATGAACAGTAGCCCCCAGACCTATCTGCTCCTAAGGACTGATAATGTTAACCACTGTGATACCACCCTGTCAACTAATCAGAGAACATTGCACAAGCTGGTCACATACCCTGGGACGTCCCTCCCACAACTTGCCTTTAAAAAATGCTTTGCTAAAACCCATTGGGGAATTCGGGCTTTTGAGCACTAGCTGTCCCAGATTCCTTGTCTGGCACCTTACAATAAACACTGCACTTTCCTTCAACACAACCTGGTGTCAGTAGATTAGCTTTATTGTGCGAGGGTGAGCAGACTCAACCGTGGTTCAGTAACAGGGATGCTTATTTCAGCATTTAGTTTTCCTACCTGAGAAAAATAAATCCCTACCTGTTTATACCTACACAATCAGGTTTCTGTCACATGCAGCCAAATGCAAATCTAAATAATATGTGGGTTCTAAGAATTTCTGCATAAAGAAATCAATCTTTCCTAAAGTTATTTACACCCAAGCATTTTTTTTAAAAGTATTTATTTTTACTTCATTTGATATAAATTTCCACAAAACAATGTTCTATAGAATATCTGTTTGGGAAATGCAGTTTATCTCCTGTTATAAAAACTTTTATAATTGCCAGTCTGTTTTGCTGCTTAAAGTACTGAATTAATGAGATCAAGGCGTAAAACTGGTTTTCATATGGACAAATTAGTTTCACCTTATAAAACTAGCTATCTTAGAAAAGACATTATAGATTTACCCATGAGTCATTGATCCCTAAAATATTTATTGGTTACCCAATCAATTCCAAGTTTTCTGCAGGTTCTGGGGATACAAAGATAATTTAATCATGTTTCCAAGTCTCAGTTATCTTAAAGTAAGTGTGACAAAACAATTCATTATAACGTAATGCATCTAACATTCCATTACTATAATTTAAGGACAATTCCAAACATTCAGGACAAGTCATAATGTTTTCTGAATCAAGAATACTGGCTTTACATGATATCAGGCTCCTAGGAAAAACTGGGTTCCTTAACAAGAAAGAGATCTAAGCTAACTAGCCAGCACTGGCATCCCAACTCAGCTTTGACTTTCTTTAATTTTCCTAGGGCACACAATGACACATGTCAAAGGACAAAGATATCAATTCTTTGTGAAAACTGTACAATGTTGGGATAAAAGTGAACAGATCTGATATGGAAAGAAGAGGAGAAAGACATAATTATAACTAAAGGAAAGGAGAGTTCAAATTAAAAGGACAGATACCTTTAATAGGATGAAGGACGTAAGCATGTTTTCAGATTGCAGGGGAGATGTTAGTGGAAATGCAGAAGATGAATGTGCCAAAAAGAAGAGTTAGTTGATGGAGCAAAGTCTCAGAGGAGATAGGAGGAGGTGGAATAAAGAACGTTGAATTAACCTGAACAGAAATAGAATCTTATCCTCTGATTCAAAAGGAGAGCAATAAGATGAGAGTGGATGTCAGAGGTATGGATATGAGTTGAGTTGTGTCACAGAAGTATACACTGAAGTCCTTACCCCACTACCTGAGAGTGTGACCTTATTTAGAGATAGAACCATAGCAGATGTAATTAGTTAAGATGAGATCACCCTGGAGTAGAGCGGGCCCCTAATCCAATATAACTGGAGTCCTTATAAAAAGAGTGACATCTGGGGGCTTCCCTGGTGGCGCAGTGGTTGAGAGTCCGCCTGCCGATGCAGGGGATACGGGTTCGTGCCCCGGTCCGGGAGGACCCCACGTGCCGCGGAGCGGCTGGGCCCGTGGGCCGTGGCCGCTGGGCCTGTGCGTCCGGAGCCTGTGCTCCGCGACGGGAGAGGCCACAACGGTGAGAGGCCCGCGTACCGCAAAAAAAAAAAGAGTGACATCTGGATACAGACACACAGAGATGGAAGAAGACATAAGACACACGAGGAATGACAGCCATTTGACGACCGAAACAGATTGGAGTGATCCATCTACAAACCAAGGAATACCAAAGATTGCCGATAACTCCCAGAAGTTAGGAAGAGGCAAAGAAGAATGCTCTTCTACAGATTTCACAGGGAGCATTACCCTGCTGATGTCTTGATTTCAGACTTCTAGTCTCCAGAAATGAGATGGTAAATTTTTGTTGTCATAAACCACGAAGTTTGTGGTACTTTGTTACAGCAGTCTTAGGAAACTAATGGACGGATGCTGTGGAAAACCACAGTTGTAGCCTTATCTTATTGATGAAGAAGGGGTTCAGGGAGTAGCAGGAAGGTTTAGAAGGGAGTGCTGAGCTGTAGTGAAGTTCTAAAATAATAGCTGAAGGGAATGGAAATGGAAGCCAAGCATGAAGATATAAAAATGAGTAATGAGAACCTGGCTGAAGTCAGTAACTATGAATTTATGGCAACATAAATATAAAAATCCCAGCCACAAATATGAATTTAGTACCTGATAAAGGTGGTATTTCAAGTCAATGTATAAATGATGGATCCAGTACAATACATTTTACAATTTGGAAGATTAAATAAGGTTAAATATCTACAGACAGAATTGCCTATCCTCTTAAATCTCAAAATAATCTTTAAAAGTTGTTTATAATGATAGTAAGAGAAAATAAAAATTAAAAAAAAACCTAAATATTAAATAATTGGAGATAGCATATAAATGATATTTGTTGTTAACAAATTCTCCATAGTGAGAATATATTATTTTTTAATTGAAAAAAATGTCAATACATGTTATTTTCAACTACTATTACAGTCTTCTTGTAAAATACATATACATACATAATGTGTCTGTATCTCTATAGAAAATAAATGGTGAAATTCTATGAAAAGTAAATGGTAGGGCTTCCCTGGTGGTGCAGTGGTTCAGAGGCCGCCTGCTGATGCAGGGGCCACGGGTTCGTGCCCCGGTCTAGGAAGATCCCACATGCCGCGGAGTGGCTGAGCCCGTGAGCCATGGCCGCTGAGCCTGCGCGTCCGGAGCCTGTGCTCCGCAACGGGAGAGACCACAACAGTGAGAGGCCCACGTACCCACCCCCCCCAAAAAAAAAACAAATGGTAGAACTATAATACACTGCTATTGACTTATCTCTAAATGATGGAATTGGGAGGTTTTCTTTCTACATGATTTTACTTACCGAATTATACAATGAATACATGGCTTAATCATTTATAACTTTATTTAGAAAACAAAGTGCTATATCAATTGTGACTCCAGAATTTTAGGGTCTTATACACAGCTGTATACATATTTGTGTACTTGAGACCTTGTAGCTACCTTAGAAGATGGTGACTTTCACTTCCTCTGCATAGCATGGAACCCTTGTGAAAAGTGAAGAAAAATAATCTGCCAAAAGGAATATATGTATGTTTGTACATATACCTATAAATATATATTCAAGTGCAATATCTATTAAAACATTTAAAAAAAATCTTTATATATATGTTACTTGCACATCCCCAAATTCAATGAAAATAGAAGTTCTGCTAAAAATAAAATGTTCTGAGAAAGAAGAAGCAGGTCAGTTTAAGAACAATTAGGCTCAAAAAAGTTTGAGTATTATCTTCCTGGTGGGCTCAGTTGTGTTATATAATCCAGAAAAAGCACACGTTTGTAGAGTTTTTGAGATGTTTTATTTTAGTGCTTTCACTTTCTATAATGAAATGAGATAATAAATCCCTGTTTGTGTCTGAGTATCCCAAAATAGCTTGTAAGAGCAGAAAAATCTGACAGTTGCTGAGGAAAAAAGGAAAAAAAAAAGTGAAAATAGCTGAATCTGTCCAATCTTGTATTTATCCATTCAGGCTAAAAATGGTGTTATTGTTGAAAAGAAATTAAGAAATTTTCTTCAGAAAAAAAAAAAAAACTTTTGTTGAGAAAAATGGCATTTGTTTCTCACTAAATACAAATGTGCAAAATTAATTTAATTCTTTTATTGGTAACTAAGTAAAAACATAATAGTGGATTGTCATTCTTTCATTCTGCAAACACTTAGAAGTCCCAGCCCAGGCACAACAGTGATGGAGATGGACTCCAGCAGGAATAAAATGTAGTCTCTGTCCTCAAAGAACCTTATAATCTTTGTAAATTAAAATCATGACAAAGGGCAAAAACAGGCAGTTCACAAAAGAAGAGAAGCTAATTGTCTAGAAACATATATAAAATATTCATCTTCAGTAGTAATCAAGAAATTCAACTTTAAAATATGAATGAGATACTGTTTTTCATCAGGCAACTTAGAAAATAATTTCTAAGAATTTTACACAAGATTGGTACATAAAAGTAGGACTTCTAATTAATTAATAACTAAACATAAATTAGAAAATCTTTCTGGAATATAATCTCACAACACGTATCAAAAGAATTAAAAGTATTCATATTCTATTCCATAAATTCACCTCCAGTAATTTCAACTGAGAAAATAGATGATTGAAGTTCTCATAAATGGGTCAACAAGAATGTTCATCACACAGTTTTCAGTAGTTTTTGATAGCGAAAAATATATATTAACAACCAATATACCATGAAATGGAAGATTTGTCAAAAATATGGCACATTCTTTTACTATGTTGCTATTAAAACTTAAATAGTAAAATAATATTGAATAATATCAAGAATTTTATGATATAATTAGTGAAAAAATAAAATCACAAAAATTGGGTTCAGCATGGTGCCATTGTAAATAATTCTTATGTATATATTGTAAAAAGATATACACACAAGTGGTAAGATATACACAAAAAAAGTTAGACTTGTTATAATAGAAACTAAGATTGTAGGTAATTTTATAATGTTGAAATTAAATGTTAATGCTACTGAACATGTAACATTTCTTCTGTTAAGAATTAACTTTTAATTAAACAACTTTTGTCTGCCTATGGTTTAGACACAATCCTTGCATGCTTTCTCAGACTCCATTGACTGCCTCCTTTCTCTCTCAGCTGACTACCCACCTTCATCAAATCTCCCTCCACTCTTATACCTTGATGCAACACCATACATGGGAGTGTGGGATTTGGCTTCCTGAGAAGCTCCTACAGAGCCAGATGAAAAATTAATTATTTCCCATAAGATAAACCTTGTCCAGTAAGAACTAGGAGATGAGAGAAGGCCAGACAGATTAATTCTCCCTTCTTTCTCTCATACATACATTACATTACCCTGAGGTGTGAATCCTCTTTGTAATCTGTCTGGTGAAGTCTCATGTACTGAGTACACATGTGAGCTGAAAAACATGCTGTCTCTCATCATGAAGTATAGTTGTCCCTCAGTATTCTCAGGGGATTGGTTCCAGGACCCCACTACAACTGTAGATACCAAAATTTAGGGGTGCTCAAGTCCCTTATATAAAATGGTGTAGTATTTGCATATAACCTATGCATATCCTCCCATATACTTTAAAGTATCCCTAGATTATTTATATCTAATATAATGTAAATACTATGCAGATAGTTGCAAATACAATGTAAATGCGATGTAAATAGTTGCTGGTGTGTGGTAAATTCAAGTTCTGCTTTTGAAACTTTCTGGATTTTTTATTTTTTAATACTTTTGATTCAAGGGTGGTTGAATCCACAGATGCAAAAGCTTGGATGCAAAGGGCCAACTGCAATAGATTCAAATTAATGTATTTTTTCTTGGTTCTCTTCTCTTTTTCTTCATCTTGATTGCCTTAGACTTGTACCACCCAGATAAAATGTCAACACCTTAAATTTTCCCTCAGATTCTCTAAGTCTAATGTAGTCAAAATTGGAAAAGGAGATATGCACAAATATCCATATTGCAAATATGTTACAAACTCCCGGTGAGAGATACAAATTGAGTACTAGAGCAAATACAGTAAGAGGTCACTTTCAATAGGGATTTAGGTATATTCTCTTAAAAAGATCACCTAAGTTGGACTTTACAACATGAGTATGATTTTTGACAATGGAAATGTAAGGACAATTAAGAGATTCCATTTACCTGAAGTCTTGTCAAAATTAGAAATTTGTATTCAGCTACATAGGAAAACCAAAATAGCATCTTCTTAACTAAATAGGGATAGATAATTCCTATTAAATTTGCAAGTAGACAGTTTCTGGCCTTGCTTGAGTAGTTCAAGAATTAAGGGCCAAGATATCTGCAATTCTCTTGGACTTTCCTTTGGGGTGAAAAATGGTGGTTGTAGCTCCAGCTATTACATCATACTCCAGGAAAGTGAGGGAGTGGGGAAGACAAAAATGGCTCATCCCAATTAAAATGTCCATGTTTTAAAAACCTCATTTTTTACTCAGAGCTCCACCTAACAACATCTGACATTGGTTTATTTCTAATTGACCAGCAATGTGGCATGTGGCCACCCATTTATGAAAGTGAAACTAATGAATGAAGTTTTCAGCTGGGCACCTTGAAACCAATAATCAAGTCAGGATTTTGCTACAAGGAAAGAAGGAGAAAATGCATACTGAGTAAGCAACTAGCAGTATCTACCACATTATATGAAGGCTTTGGGAATGGAAAGCAGCAATGCTTACTTGTTATGCAGAGTGCCAGAGATAGAGAGCAGTCAAAGACTGAAGTTTCCAGGCTGTCTGACCATGAGGATTATTATCTACTAGCACTGGTTTGCCATGACTAACTGAGTTAGTTACTTAACTTTTTCAAGCATCAGTTTCCTCAACTGAAGATGGTGATACTGTATATTATGAGTGTTTTGAAGTCCATTTATATATACAACCAAGAAAATTGAAAATCTATGTCTACATTAAAAAAACCTGAATATGAATGTTTATAGAGGCATCATTTATGAGTCAAAAAGTAGAAACAATCCAAGCATTCATCAACTGATGAATGGATAAACAAAATATGGTAAACCATACAATGGAATATTACTTGGCCACAAAAAAGAATGAGTACTGATACATACCAAAACAGTGATGAACCCTGAGAACATTGTGCTAAGTGAAAGTAGCCAGTCACAAAAGACTGTATATTATATGATTCCATTTACATGAAATGGAAAGAATGGGAAAATCCATAGGAATAGAAAGATTAGTGATTGTCAGGGGTCAGGGGAAGGAGAGAATGGGGAGTAACCACTAATGGACAGAGGGTTTCTTTCTGGGGTGATAAAAATACTCTGAAATTATATGGTGGTGATTGTTCTACAACTCTGTGAATATACTAAGTAAAAACCACTGCCTTCTATACTTCAAAGGGTGCATTTTGTGATATGTAAATTATTTCTCCATAAAGCTCTTATTTAAAAATATTTTGTAGAGATCAAATATGATAAGCTATGTGAAGTCCTGGACATGACATCTGGTATAGAGTCAGCTCTCAATAATAAATATTAGCTATTACTATTTTAGATTGGCTCAATTTATGAAGTTCTGGGTGATGATAAAGTCACTGAGAAAAAAAATGGATGTGTGTTGGGCTGCACCCTGCAGGCATACAAAGCCTGTGCTTACCCAGCTTTAAGACTGAAGAAAGAGCCTGGAGTCAGCAACAGAGACATCAGTGGTTTAATGGATGGGGAGCTTACATGTTTGAAGCAAAGTCCTGGAGTAACAATACCCCATCGTGTGCAGCTGTGGCAGGCAGAAAGTGGCAGCAATCTTCACTCCCAGGGGGTGGGGCCAGTTATAGGGGAGTTACCAGGGAAACCAGCAAAGGGGCACACCCCTCACCACCCCTTTGATAAGAACAATCACTAGCTGGGGACTGGTACCAGTAAGTAGGAAGGTCAGTCAGGTGAGGAGGGTGTAGGTGAAGCAGGCACTGGTCAGGCAGGGGATGTATAGAGAACAAGAGAACATCCATCTTGAGTGGTCTGATCATACAATGAGTCAACTTACTTTTGTGGAGGAGAAAGTGATCACAGATCATGGTGTGGGATCCCCTGTTCTATCGTGACATCTCATCCTCCTGAGGCAAGCTAAGGGGGGGCACTGTCTTGGTGACACAGGACGGAACAGCATGAGTACACAAACCTGGCACTTTACTGGCTGGTGTTTGTCAGATATTGACAGAACTTCCCATTGTCCTAATGCTGGAACAGAGAAGTGCAGGCTTCCCTGAAGCCAATCTTGATGATAGGAAACTACCAATGAAGGGGGAAATTTCCCACGGAATATCAGATGTTTTAAACAATGTCATGAACACAACTCCTGCTACCAAGAGAGGAAGGGGGGATTTAAGCAGAGAAGAACTACTTTAAAGCTGACCTTTCCACACAGTCTGGATCTATGTAATCCAATAAAAGGGCTTAATGCTTTTGCAGTATGTTCTGAAGGAGCCACTTTACTGTGACAAGATGGTCTATTATATACACAGGGCCCTGAAGGGGCACACAACCGAGGATTAGTTAGTTATTAGATGTGTTCTCTTACTTACTTTTCTTGTTAAAAGAAGGAGAGAATACATGAAAAAAGACTTGTAAGAGACAGAGAAAATTATCAAAAATGCATATTTTTTGGAGAAGCTCCAAAATCACTCTTTACAAATGCCCTGCTGAATTCTAACATTTAAAAAATTCAAACAATTTTAGACCATTAACCAGCACAATAAGGACTAAATATTTATCTAGCATTGCCAATGTTCCTTTCCTTGTGTAAATCCTTAAAAATGTGGACAAATTAATTCTTACAAGTACTCTATAAAAAATCAGTACTAGGGTTTATTTATATAAGAACTGGAGTTTTCTCACCCTGAATCTCTCTTTACTTGGTTGAATCAATGATAAACATGATGCTAAAGTATGTTATAAGAGAACACAATAAATGTGAAAAGACTCTAATTGTAAGGATTATTAGAATGATATTAACAATAAAAAACAGTTCTATCATTTTACTCTGAGTTTTGATGATTGACAGTAATGCCTGTCTAAAGGTCACATAGCACTTGAGTTCTAAAGAGAGATCATTGAAATTGCACTGGTCACACACATACATACATATTACCTATGAATTCAACGCCAGCTTGTATTTCCAATTGTCAACACTTTTTGTTCTTTTCAGCCAAACTTTATGGAAGCCTGCTGTATATTTGTCACCATGCTAGACATTAGGGGGGAACACAGATATTGAGCATATGGTGCCAGCCGTCAAACACATGCAATCTCATAGAGAAGTTATAGAAAGAGCATTAACCTTCTCATTCTGAGGCCCAATGCCAGTACCAATAATAAAAGGAAAAGCTATAAGAGCACTGACAAAGACTGGTTGTCAGAGGGGAGGTTAATGAAGAGTTCATAGGTAAAAGGGCATTTGAGGCAGCTCTGTTGTAGTAGAAAAGACCATGAGGTGGGAGAACAAAAATAGTTCCAGTTCTG
Source organism: Lipotes vexillifer (assembly GCF_000442215.2). NCBI lineage: Eukaryota > Metazoa > Chordata > Mammalia > Artiodactyla > Lipotidae > Lipotes > Lipotes vexillifer. The sequence continues at coordinate 1,487,855 of NW_006789439.1, read as the reverse complement.
ATATTGTGCTCTGTGTATCCTTAGAAATGTCATTTAACCTCCATGGGGTTTCTCACTTATAAACTAAAGGGGTTGAATTAGATAATGCCAAGGACACTTCAAACTTTAACATATACCTATAATCAGCAAAACATGTGATTTTGTGTTCAGTAGGAAAATTTTTGTTTTAGTTATTCAAAACTCTCACCAGAGTAGTAAGACGGAGAATTCCATTTAATATTCATGTGGGAGTATATTTGTTAAAACGTTCTAGATTTACAATGGGGCAAGGGCAGAGTGCAGGGGTGTTGTCTCAAAGGAAGACCAGCAAGAAAAATTTCCTAAGAAAGTCAAATATGAGTGAAATTTTGAAGGTTAAGTAGAAGTTCTCCAATGAAGAGGAAGATAAAGGGAAAGTTTTGCAGGTTAAATCGGTGTAGCCAGGATAGAGAACAGTATGGAGGTTCCTTAAAAAACTAAAAATAGAGTTACCATATGATCCAGCAATGCCACTCCTAGACACATATCTGGAAAAAACTCTAATTTGAAAATATACATGAACCTCAATGTTCATAGAAGCACTATTCGCAATAGCCAAAATATGGAAGCAACATAAATGCCCATTGACAGATGAATGTATAAACAAGATGTGTGATATATATATATATATATATATATATATATATATATATATACAAGATGTGATATATATATATACACACACACACACACACACACACAATGGAGTATTACTCAGCCATAAAAAAGAATGAAATAATGCCATTTACAGCAACATGGATAGACCTAGAGATTATCATACTAAGCGAAGTAAGCCAGACAGAGAAAGACAAATATCATATGATATCACTTATATGTAGAATTTAAAAAAAAAGATACAAATGAACGTATTTATAAAACAGAAATAGACTCACAGACATAGAAAACAAACTTATGGTTACCAAAGGGGAAAGGGGGAGGGAGGGTTAAATTAGAAGTTTGGGATTAACATATGCACACTACTATATGGTCCTACTGTATCGCACAGGGAACTCTACTCAACATTTTGTAATAACCTATAAGGGAAACGAATCTGAAAAAGAATGTGTGTGTGTGTGTATATATATATATATATATATATATATATATATATATATATATATAACACACACATATATATATAACTGAATTAATATGCTGTACACCTGAAACTAGCACAGCATTGTAAATCAACTATACTTCAATTAAAAAAATACATTTAAAAGAAGTGCAAAAGTGCATACTTTGTATATGGTCACAGGTCTAAGAGAATGGACACGAAAAGGAAATGCAAGCAGCCCCATACGAGGGTATAGGAAGTAAATAGGGAAGTAGAAAGGAAAGATGTGAAATTCCCTCTTGCTCCGTACTGTCTTAGGCCTCTGTAAAAGCTATTTTATTTTGTGTCCTGGAAAGAACAATTTGGTAGGAATGTGAAAGAAGGACAGGAAGGACTAGAGCCAAGAGATACCGAAGGCAGAAAGATCAGTCATGGAGCTACCACCGTAATCAAGTCAGAAATGATTTGAGACTGAATTAATACAGTAACAACGTAGATAAAAGAGGATGGCCAAGTGAAAATACATAATACAGTATGTATGGGAAGTCAGACCTGGAACAATTTAGAACCACTAGTGGAAGCGTCACATCCAGAAGAACCCAGATAAAGTAGAGTTGTATTTAAATCATCATCTCCACCAACATCCTGACACATCCCTTATATTTCCATCTCTTTAAGAGTGAGTGAAATAACATTCCAAATTAGACTAACAGCTAGTCTTTCCTTCTTTGCCCATGTTTCCTTCTAAGAGACTCTGCCTCCACTCCCAGCTCCTTCAGAAATGGTGATTCTGTGTGGCCTCATTTGCACCACAACTGATGGAACCAGAGCTGTATGTGGGACTCAAGGTGGACCAATGAGTTTCTTCTCTATAGAAATTGTTCTAAGAAGTACAGAGAAATTGTGGAGGTAGAGACTGTGGTCTTCGGTATGTGGATTTAGAGGAGGAAGCCATTTTTAGGTGTGAGTACACTGACAAAAGCAGAGGTCATCTGTTGGTGGAGAGAAGCATGAGCGTTACTAACTTGGTGAAGAAGCAGAGACAAAGCTCCTCCGAGACTGAGCAAGAAAGGGAGGTTTTTTTCTAACTTTCCAGTTACCAGTCTAGGCTCAGTCCTATTCCTGGTAACTGAGTTCCTTGAGTTTGTGTTCATTGTTACTTGACATGATAGGAATTAATGTCTTCTCCTTGGAACTAAATCATCATTAATTCCCACACAACCCAATAGATTGTGGCTCTATCAGCACATGGCCTCTTCTAAAAACTAGAAGCTTGGTATAGCTAGACTTTTGCCAAGAAGCACTCATCATGTGCCCCCTTAGAAGCTACATTCCAGCTACATTGATAAACATCCAATATCTTACCTAACCTGGTGAGATATAAAACAGAGGTATTGCTCATCTATCTGAGGCAGTTTAATGTAATGACTAAGAATGTAGGCCTCCGTCACAAACTACCTGAGCTTGCATCCCAGACCCAGATCAAGCAATGTAACCCTTCTGTGCCTGAGATTTTCATCTGAAAATAGGCACAATCATAGTACCCACCCCATAGATTGTGTAAAGATGAAATGAGATCGTGTATGTAAACAATTCTTTGTACATGTAAGTACTCAAGATGTTTTAGTCATTATAATTTTATTATTATTATTTATAACTTTCTACTTCTTTTCCACCACTAAGTTCTTTTAGTTCGGAGCTTTAATTCACTTCCTAAATATGCCACATCAATCAATCTTTTCCATCAAAATTGCCCCAGTACTAGTCCAAGTAAGTGTTAGCACTTTCACAGTGATTACACTTATCTGCTATCCCTGGCCCCAGTCTTACCCATTCCAAATGCATCTATATACAAAACTAGAGTCATTGTACGACAGTTCAAATCAATTAATATCAATTAATATCTCCTCAATGAGCCCTCACTGGCCTCAGGATGAAATCTTATTCCTTATTGGTATGTAAGGCCCGTCATGATGTGACTGATGCTTAGCTGTCCAGCCTCATTTCTTGCCATTTACTCTCCCTGATCTAGTTTTCAAATTTGGGAAGTTCTCTCACTGGGCATTAATATACAATAGAACACTCTTCCCCCTTTCTTCACTCTACCTTCTGCTATTCCTCCAGTTGTCAGCTTAGACATCACTTCCTCTGAAAATATCCTTTGATACTACAAGATTTATCTTTTTCCTCTACTTCAGTGTAAGCAGTTCAATTTTGATCAAAGTCAATCATTCACCATTCTATTCCCAATACTTAATATAATGGATGGATGAATGAACAAACTAATTAATGCAACTTTGTAGTGCATGAAGCCAGTTGGAATACAGGAAATCATGGCCAGGGGAAAGGCCAACAGTGAAGCCAGGTTAATACATCTAAAACTGAGTTGTCAACCCAAGTAACAAGACAGAGTGAGGGCCAAGCAAGGAGCTGAGCAAAGGCAGATGCAAGGAGATACCAAGGAAGGATTCCCAAGGTAGAACAGCTCATGGTGACTTTTCATGGAATCCCTGAGCTGGCTTGAGTAGCATGTGGGATTCACTTAAAAGGACTCTAGTACAGTGCACAATAAGCAATGGGGAGATATTGAATGATTTTAAAAAGAAAAATGACAGGATCAACTTTGTTTTGGAGAAAGATGGCATTTTCAGCATTATAGAAGATGGTTTGAAGGGGCAAGACTGTTGTTAGAGACACTCGTTAAGAGACCATGTCAAGGGCTTCCCTGGTGGCACAGGGGTTGAGTCCGCCTGCCGATGCAGGGGACATGGGTTCATGCCCCGGTCCGGGAAAATCCCACACATGGCCGCTGAGCCTGCGCATCCGGAGCCTGTGCTCCACCACGGGAGAGGCTACAACAGTGAGAGACCCGTGTACCGCAAAAAAAAAAAAAACCATGTCAAAACCCAATGAAAAATAATAACATTCTGAACCAAGGCAGTAAGGAAGGGGAAAAGACAGACAAAAGCAACTATAATCAAACACACATTTGGGCATATTCAAGATATAATTAAGGTTTTGTTTGCAGAGGAAATTGCAGAAACTACCTTTAGAAAGACAAAGTAAATGTAAGAAAGTATAGGATAATTGTGTCTCCTATGAATTTTGAATTCATATTTGAAACAGGAGAAGCTAACTATCACCTCTTCAGCCTTGTGGAACTACAATGACAATATGTTTAAAAACAAAAAATCGACTGTAGTTGAATTCACAAATAAGGTTTTCCAAGACCTGGACCAGGCCTAGGACACTGGGGTACATGTATTTAGTTTGAGACAGCCCTAAACTTTCCTATCAGCCCCTTCCAACAATCAGTTTCCGATGGTTATGGGCTCCTGTTTGAAGCACAACAGCTCTGTCACCCGTACAAAAAAGTGTCATCCAGGACAGAGCATGAAAGCTGCCAACTTCCCATTTCACTGAAGTCGGCACGCTTTTCATGCTTCCTGACAACAATGCTGCCATTATGCCCTGGGTGAAGAGACACCTTCCCCTGGAAAGTGATCCGTACAAGAAAAATGTGTTTCAAATCTCTCTAAAGAACAAGGAGCTAATTCAGCTTGCTTTTGTGAGACTTTCCTTTTCTAATGTTTAAACAAATGATTTTTGACGGAAATATCAGTTGAGGTTTCACAGTTAAAATTCTCCCCCAAATTATCTAACACTTGTTGGGGAAATTATCTCAGAAGGTTACAGGGTGAGACTTGAACATAAAATATCAAAGGACCGCTCACATATCCAGCTGAGCCCCCTGCGATGTCACAGGACTTCTGAGAGGTGAGAGCTGAGTGGTGAGAGCTTGTGCTAACCTGCCTGACAGCCAAGGTCTTGTTCCTTTCAGAGTAATCTCCCCTGAGTACTCCATGACAGGCTGGCTTAGGCGGGCTCAGTCCAATTTAATGGATGATTTGACAATGGAAAATTGAGGAAAGAAGGAAATGATACATGCCAGATATCAGCCCAAGCGAAGCTGAAAGTGTGTGATACCTGTCATTCATTCACCAAGCGGGAAGTGTCTGAATGAATAAATGCTCTGTACGGGGGAAAATTCTAGCAGAGTCTCTAGGGAGAGGAATGTCCATCTATCCTCTAATCCTCCTGCACAGTATCCAGACTTTGGGGCATTACTCGGACAGTGCATCTCTGCCCAATTTGACACACTTCTTTTAGGACCTGCCTTGTCCCAAACAGGTGTGAGAGTATCCGTATTTGTGGCCTCAGCTTTTATCTCTTCTCATTGCCAGACATCTCTGTTACTAATCTCTTCCTCCTTCTACATTTTGGCTTATGCTGATCACCATCCAGCTTATGATAATCACCTGATCATCATTCCCAGGTGATAATTCCCAGGTTCCATTGGTAGTGAATGGCTCCTAATTTGGTTGCCTTGGAACCTCTATTCTCATGAAGTGTTCTCATAGGCCTCCCTTCTGGACATAGTACGACCCAGTGGACTCAAGCCAATCTCTTCCTTAAAGCACTTTCCTTCCTATCCACATATCAGCTGGCATTACAGTCTGCCAAAGTATTCACATGAATAGAGAAGGAAATGCTTTAACTAGTTTTAGCTTTAAAAGTTCTTTATCACTTTTATGTGATTGCTTACTGCCATTCTACATGGGTAGAACAGATGTTGGTGTTTGCTTTTAAGAACTAGATCTTCCAGAGAAGGTCAGCATAGTGCTCTGGGAAGCCTCCAGATTCATTTTAGAGGTCCTAATGACTCTTTTTCGTGTTGCTTTAAAATTATTCATCTCAAGCCTATCATTATATACCTCTTGTTTTCAATGGCGGCATTGGAGGCCCTCTTGGCATTATTTATTGGTCTTCAGTGGTATCAACAGGAGGATCCAATTTCCCTTCAGAAAAGCAATCATTCCTCTTTCTCTGCCCCAAGGATTGTGTTTGAGCAACTATATTGTCTATCTACAGTTGGAATGCTGGTTAGAAAAAGAACCACTTACAGTCTAGTTGAGAATATACTCAAAAGGACAATTCGTCCACTCCCCTTTACAGAATGCAATTTACAGAATCGGTAATAACAGTACCTAACATTAATGAACACCTACTATATGCTAGATTGGCTAGATGGTTTACATGGATTATCCCATTTAATCCTAACAATTACATTACTAAGTAGATGCTATAATTATGCCTCACTTATGCTTAAAGAAACTGAGCAGCTAAATAATTTTTCCAAGATCAGACGGCAAGTCAAGGAATCAGGACCAAACATAAGTTGTATCTGTTGCCATAGTCTCGGTTATACTTCCCAAAAGGTAACCTTTTCTGTTCAGGAGACAAAAAGATGCTTTCCATGTAGTCTTTGCCCCTTTGAAGCCTCAGCCACTATCCCTGGCTTGCATTCCTGGTCCCTGACTCCAGTAATTTCCTCTGTTCTCCTAGCGCCAAAGTTATCTCAGGAGTTGTAGTTGCCTATTTCCCAAGAAGTTTCTGTGGAGCTGGAAAAATCAGACTTTTAAATAAGGTTGCCAGCTTTCCATAAGCAATGAATCAGACCTAGAAATCATGTAAAAAGTGTCACTTCTACTTGGTGATCGCTATTAGATAGTTTTCTGTTTTTATACCATGTTTCACTCAGTTCCTGTCACTATCATGGATTGTGACCCCAAAGCAAGAAACTTCTTTGAATATTTCTTTTGTTGTTGTTACCTGGAAGCTAGGGGGAGGAAATGAATAAAAAAATGATGTTTAATATCTAATTTAGCATGGTTCAATTCACCCACTATTTTTTCTCTGTGTCTGTGAGATGCAAGACCTGGTGTTTGATGCTGGGCTGAATCCACAGAGGACAAGAACACACATTGTTTTGGCTCACAGCAGCTGAGGCTAAATAGGGAAAAAATATATATCCACACATACGAATAGAATTTATAGAATAGAATTTATGAATAGAATTTGGCAGGTTGCTCCACAATAAGATATCAATTTACATATGAGACAATTATGGTAAAAGTGTGCAAGTGACACACTCTCCATAACTTTTAATAATTCCTATTCTCCTACAGCAAGGTAGGCTATGAATAGAAAAGAATGTCAAGGAGGAAAAGCAATACAAGTTCAACATGGTAGTTTACATTTGTCTTCTCAAGTAAATAATATTCATTTCTAATGTAAACTCCTTAGTCACATTAAGCAAACACAAAGGCTTATTAATAAACTACAGAGAAATCTACTTAATCATATTATCTCACTTTATTTGTGATTTCTTGCTAATGACCAATTCTAAATGTTTTGTAAACCATGTTATTCACGGTCATGGTAATTTGAATTCTAAACATCCCTTTTGCAAGAGTCACCATATTTCAGCAGTCTTTACATTATAGTTGACCATTAAAATTCTTATATTTGAGTTTTTTGGTGCTTTAGAAAATAGATACACTTGAACGTTATTAGGTTGGCTTGAAGGTGCACTACGATTAACTACAAGAACAATGATCGTCTTGCAGAGATCAAATCCAGTACATAATGTAACCTTTATGTAGCAATAATGACCATGTTTATAAATACATTATGTAAAACAAGGATTTTTTTTTTTTATAAGAGGAGATATAGAACAACCCCCAAGACTTAGCATTAAGTGACTAAACAGTGTTGGTAACTGTGTACAGGTTTCCCTTGCTATCCAAAAGGAGAGTATTCCTATGAAATCTTTTGTAGACTGAAGAAGTAATTACCTAAGGGCACGTCTTGCTAACTATACAGAAAATAAATGGAGATAAATCACAGATAGTTGCTCACAGACACAGTTCAGAGCTATGGGGCTTGATGCTAAGATGCTGAGTGCAGTTCCCAGGGAAGGAGCGGCAGATGAAGCTTCGCACAACTCCTACTGTGCAGCCGGGTTCCTAACAGGCCGGACCGCTACTGCTACCGGTCCTCAGCCCAGGGGTTGGGGACCCCTGATTTACACTGTATTTACAACTGTTTACATAGCACTTTTATTGCATTTGGTATTAGAAGTGATCTAGAGATGATTTAAGGAATATAAGAGGATGTGTATAGATTATAAACAAATAATACACCATTTTATTTAAGGTACTTGAGCATCCACAGATTTTGATATCCTTGGGGATCCTAGAATCAATCCTCTGCCAATACTGAGGGACAACTTTACTTATGTAGGTCTTTCTTAAAAGCAAAGTGGGGCTTCCCTGGTGGCACAGTGGTTGGGAGGTCCGCCTGCTGATGCAGGGGACACGGGTTCGTGTCCCGGTCCAGGAGGATCCCACATGCCACGGAGCGGCTGGGCCCGTGAGCCATGGCCTCTGAGCCTGCGCGTCCAGAGCCTGTGCTCCACAACGGGAGAGGCCACAACAGTGAGAGGCCCACGT
>NW_006789439.1:1470620-1479339 GCF_000442215.2 Lipotes vexillifer | reverse complement strand
AACAAAAAAAAAAAAAAAAAAAAAGCAAAGTGGTGTAAAGTGAACTTTTGTAAAGTGGGGGATCCCTGTATAGTGGGCAACCATTTATTTGAATAAAAGAATATAGATACATTTAATATATGTTATAATTATAATATAATATGTGCTACAGAAAAATTATACATATATAATTTTTCCTGTAGCAACTAATGAAATTTCTGTAATCACATTCTGAGGGTTTTATTTATTTTACTTAAGAATTTTACTAGAAAGACAGGTTCTCCTGCTTCAGTTAGCACCTGTCCTTTGTTTCTATAGCTCTGGGTGAATTTTCAAGCCTTTGCTTAGTGGCTTTCATCAGAAGGGATTTGCTAAGCCTTTAGCTGTGGGGAATGAAATACTTTGCCATATTGAGAAGTGTCCCTTCCAACAGCTCAGTGGCCAGAGTCAACGCAGAAGGGCCCTCTCACATCACTCTTCAAAACCTGAAGAAATACTTCAGGGCAATAACACAGGCATCAGTGGGTGCTGACGGACGTTTGGCAGTTTACCCTCAACATTGTGACCTCCGCTCAACTTACTCATTATTATGGGTCCTGACGAAGGTGAGTTGCGAGGTGAGGTCTCGCATTGCCTTGGGTATCTTAAGGACAAAGATATGCTGTCACCTGCTTTTGCTGAAAATGTAAAGGATCACGTTATCTTCTCCTGGCTGGAATCATGTGGGGCAGATTTTTCACTCTGACAATTGTCTAGTGATGAGGAAAGTCATGGGAAACGTGGCTGCCGTAAAGCCTCAGAGTGAGGTAGCCAAGAGACGGGGAGGAGACAGTTAAAAGAAGAGAGATTTGGAAAGCGCACGAAGTCAAGGTAAGACATCTCATGCCACTCACTCTATTCACACCTAGAGCCGAAGCAACTCCAGAATCTCTAATTAGGAAGCCTGTGGTGGCAGCAGTTTGATAGAAAGTGGACGGAGAGGAGAACTTGGGCTGAAACTACAGTGTGTAGTGTGGCTAATGTTTTTACTTAGTCTTTATACTTACTTTGTGTTTATGTCTAATGCACTGAAGATATGTTATCCTAGCAAGCACGCAATTGTTACTAAGATTACTAAGATCATGTGCTTATTCTGGGGTGAGAAAGCAGTTGATGGAGTTTGTAGGAAGGATAAAACTCCTGCCCAGATACGCTGGCATATCCGCTGGGCAGTACAGTTTGCAGAAATAAGTAGGCATATATTAAAGCAGGGGTGAAGGGGGCTGCCACTTCTGGGGCAGCTGCCAGGTCATTGCACCTGCCAGGTGCAGGTAACTTGAATTAGGTGCAGGTAATTTTGAATGGAAACTTTCAACCCCAGTTAGAGGGTGCCATAATGTCCCTGTGGCGGCATATCTGAAACAGTGCAGCTGAACCCTCATAAAAGAAAGAGAACAGAGGAGAGAGATGGACTCACCATATTTTCCTGAAGTTGCTTCAACTGGATAAAATACAGCTGTGATTACAGCTTTTACAGTGTTCTAGTACTCCAAAAAAAAGTTTTTATTTATGATTGTCAGATTTAGCTGGCTTTAATGCAATTAAAAGTTGTTTGACATCCCCTACATAGTAGAACGTAACTCACTACATCAGAGATCAGCTGTTACAACCATCATTGATTTACTGATGTTCGAAAACAACTGACATCAGCATCCTTAAAATGAAGCATGTTATTGTCTTAGAGTCTCCAAAAGTAGGTCTAGAAATAAGGATTTGGATGCACACAGATAATTTGGGTGTTAATCCTAGAAAACCCCTGTAGGGGGGATAGGGAAGTAAAACATAGAAGAGATAGAACACCATGAAGTTTGCATTATAGCTGAGTGGACACTGAGGCTCAGTCCCACCAGGGAACTGTGGGAGACAAGGTAGGGAATGCCCCACTGTTACACCTGCTGGGGAGCAAGATACTGAATTCTTTATTCCTGAGTACCATCTGCCATAGGCTGAAGTCTGCCCCTGAAGGCACTTCAGACCTGCCAAGATGAAACCCTCAGGAGGAGGGTAGCAGGGGCTTAAAATAGGCCCCACAGACCAGTAATGGGGATGGTGAGAGCTGGAGTATGGGTGGGTCCACAACAACATCTACCATAGTTGGGGGTCCCAGAGTGGTCCTGCCATTGGTCATCCCAGCACCTCTAGAAGTGGAGCCTGGAAGACAGACGCTTAAGCAGCACTTAAACTTTTGGGCCACAATCTTTACTTCCCCTCAATCTAGCCAGACAGGTGGCTTAGGACAAGACCTATTGTCATAAAATTCCTATATAAAATCTTGATGTTAAAGATGGAAAAAACGGAAAATAAGATGTCAATTGGCTCCATGTGTCTGATCCCATTTCCTCACTGGAAGGCTGGCTGGAGGTCAGTGGCACATTATACCTGGTTGGAGAATGGAGCTATGGGAAGGGACGTGAGAAGGCCAGCGACAAACCTTTATCTATACAGGACTGGGGCTTAGAGCTCCCAAGCTCAAAGTGGAAGGGTACTTTCTTTCAAGCCCAATTATGCTCAAACTCAAAAGCTAAGGCAGTCAGTTGAGAAATAAGGTCACTAAAGCTAATAAGCCAGAGATAAGCCATAAAACTAGCTGCCTCCAACAAAGTGAAACTATATGCCGTCCCCAGAAAACCCCCAGTTCTCAGTAGCTTCAAGCAAGCGAGAACTGTTTCTCCTCTATGTAAAATCCACTGTTCTTCTCAAGCGTGACTTGTGTTCCTCCTGTCTGTGGCTCCACCCTTTACAAGTGCCTTGGGCCTGCTGAATCTTCTGGCTCTGGCTCACAGATCTGGAAAAACAGAGGGTGGAAGACTGAGTAGGAAAGTATTATGGGATAGGCCTGGGAATGCATGCATTACTTTGGCCCAGAAACAACTGATGAGAACTTAGTCACATTTCCCCCACCTAAATGTAGGGGGGCTGGGAAAAATAGTCCCTCATTTAGACAGAACTTCCTAGCAAACTGTCTACATTATGGAAGGAGAGCATGACTCTTGGTCGAGAATTAGCCATCCCTGCCACACAGCCAGACCAAAACACCTCAATAAGACAAAGCATTACTGAAAGAGGAGCTCCCTGAGCCTGGACAAAACGGACCATGTGCCAATTCTGAAGCCAGCCAGAAACTAGATGCCTCCGGTTTAAATAATCCTGCCAGTAAGGGCAGGACTCAGTTGATAAAGTAAATACCAGGGTAGAATGAACAATGTGGAAAAACTAATCAGAGAACAAACCCCAGTATGAAACCCAGGATTTCTCTTTCCTCCCTTCCTCTCACCAAAGATGGGTTACCTGGCACAGAATTCAATCCAAATGTGAGTTCTACTTAGTATCACAAATAGAATTTTTCACTGGGCTTGTTCTGCATTCAGTGATAAAAGCAGCACACAATTATTTTTGATTGGACCAATGAGATTGTACTGAGAAGTCTCTGAAGATTGTCTGCTGAGTGCCAGTTGCTAATGAATCCCATTTGTCTTTCTTGATTAAGTCTGCTATTACCCCCGTTTAGTCCTGTCACCAACCCTTTAGCGAGAATTTTCATATCACTGTTTAGATGAGAAATTAGCCTATGAGAGCAGCACTCATCAATCAGAAGCCATTTTATTTAATACAGTTTACAGTTTATAAGTTCAAAAACTCTAGCCTCAGACATTAGAAATGGATCACTGTCCCAGGCAGAGACAATCAGGGGGTTCAATTCACTTGACAAGCATGGAGAAACGACTTTGTATTTGACATACACACTTAGGGAAGGTCTGCAGTATCGCAAGCCTGCAGCTGATATCAGGAGGCTTTTTCTTCTGATTAGGAAATCCCCTTTGGTTTAAGTAAATGCTCCATTCTGGGTACTTAACCACACCTTCCTACAACACTACAACCAGAAAAATTAAAAATGAAATTTTTAAATAGCCTCACTTCTTTGTGATATCAAATCTTTTTTCTTGTTTGAAATATTTTGAAAAAAGCTCCTATAGAATATTTATTTGTTCCTTGAAATTATAAAGAGCAAGGTGTACCTGAAAATCTTAATTTTGCAAAAAATAACACTATTTAGCAGTCACATATAAATAGCACAGAAGAAAATGGAGCTTTGGCACTCATAGAACAGAGCTAGATGGCTATGCGACTATACAAACTAGATGATTCTGGGCCCCAAGAGGATTTTGGAAGGGCCAGGTTGGCAGGATATGTTGGTTATTTAATGGTATCAAAGATCATAGTTATTTTAAGAATTCTATTTCACATCACCATGTAACAAGCCACACTTAAGGAACTGTTTCCTGTAATATTTCATTTAGAGCTATAGTTCCAAATTTATTTTACCCAAGACTCCCCTTTACATATTTTCCAAATCAATGCTTTAACAGCAAAGACTGTTATTTGCATACTTGGTTAAGTTTAGAGAAGTAATAACTGGCAAAAATTTGCTAGGAACCCTCAATTCTTATCTTCCACTTGCTCTGTTGGCCTTAAATCTTAGAAAGAGAAATCCCTTAAAAGGACTTCTTAGGCAGAGAACACTAGCTACTATTAGAGCATATAAACTTTGCCATCACAGTTACCCCTTGGTGACTATTTGGAGACATATAACTCCAACTTCTGTGACCTCTTTGAAATTCTTAATGACCTCATCTGACATTGGTTTCTATTTTAAAGAATAGTCTAGTTTTCTCCTTAGAATGATGTCTTTTATATTTAGATTGGGGTATGTATGCCAAAGAGTATTTCATTGTAGTTATCCATCAAGTATTATTTCAGTCTTTATTTTAATTGTTTAAGTTGTCTCACATAAAGAATATATGTTCATTGTAAAAAACAAATGAAACAATATAGATGTATATAAAGTAAAAAAATCAGTCTCCCTATCAACTCCTCATTTCCTCTTGCCAAGTGTAAGCACTTTTAAGAATGATGTGTATCTTTTAAACCATTTTATGCATGCATGACAAGACACTATAATTCTTAACACAAAAAATGAGATTATACTACATATGTTATCCTACAACTTGTTTGCTTCATTCATACAACATTGTGCTAATCAGGGTTCTCCAGAAGAAAAAAATATATATATATATATAATGAGATTTATTATAAGAAATTGGCTCATGCAATTATGGAAGTTGAGAAGTCCCCACAATCTGCACAAGCTGGAGACTCAGGAATGTCAGAGGTATAAATTCAAGCCTGAGTTCAAAGGCCTATGAACCGGGAACACCAATGGTGTAAGACCTAGTTCAAGGACAGGAAAAGACTGATGTTTCCACTCAGCAGTCAGGCAGAGAGAAGAAATTCAACCTTCCTCCACCATTTTGTTCTATTCAGGCCCCCAGTGAATTGAATTGAATGATGCCCACCCAACAGGGGAAGGCAAAATGCTTTAAAAGGTCTACCAATTCAACTGATAATCTCGTCAGGAAACACCCTCAAAATACACCCAAAAATAACGTTAATCTGACCATTCAGTGTCCCAGTCAAGCTGACACATAAAAATCACCATCACCAGCATATACCATGAGCAATGTTCCATTTCAGTACATTCATATAAATCATGCTCTTATCGGCTGCTAAATGGATGTACAGACTTAGCTAAAACATTCCTGTATTGAAGGGCATTAAAGTAGTCTCCAATATTTTGGCTAGAATGAAACAAAAATTGGAGATCTTTAAACTTTTTCTCTTGACCATTTATGTGCAATTCAGAATTGATGAGTTAAAGTCTATGTATTTTTAAACTTTATGTATTACTGGCAAATCTCTGCAAGATAAATTAGAATTTAACACCTTTTAACTTCTCACGCACTATAAAATTCAATTTTTCACAAGCTGATGTTCTTGAGCTAGACTCGTCTAACTCACAGTTAACAAAGATTCAAATATGGCACAAAACAAAAAAAATAAGTAAAAATACATGCAATAACTCAACTGCTGCATATTTCTACCATGCTAAAGTAAGTTATTTTGGGGCTGTCTGTATTTCAGAATAATTTATATCAATGTTTCATGAAATTGAACAATGTTCACAGTACTTTGGAAAATGCACAGAAGTAAATCAGAGAGTGTATTTGGTTTTGAACCTACCCATTTATTATTGTCAGGATAGGTTAAGTTATGCCACAATAACAAATTAACCTGAAAATCCCATTGTTTTAACACAATGACTTATTTCTTACTTACACCTCATGTATATCATATGTTCATAGTACTGCTCAGGTCAATAGAGGTCTCTGTTCTCCATAGTCTCTTGGGGACTCAGGCTGATGGAGGCCCCTCTTTTAATTATACTTTCTGGATCCCAGGGCTTCCTCAGTCACTGGCGTAGGGGAAGAGTGACTGGAGAACTGTGCAGGGACATGTCTGGTTCTGTACCATCACTACAAAATAATGTCAGCCTCACTTGCTTTAATATCAGAATTACAGTTCTGAAAGCTCCTGGCCAGTGGCCACTGTCCTATTGCTCCATCCCTGTCGGTGCTGGATCACCAGTGTCTGATAGCACGGCTGAAACAGCAGTATGAAAAAATGGGATGTGAGTGGGCCACCTTCTCCTGCTATTCCTATTCTTGTCTTCTCTTGCCACTACCTCTGCTGACCTCAAGCCATTGACCAAGGTCCCCATTTGTTCCTCTAGGTCTGAGAGAGTACGCTCCCTCTGTGAGAATCACACTCAGAAGGTGTTTTCTACAGCAACCTAGCGATTATCGTTCTTGGGAAATAAAGCTCTTTCAGGTCAATTCACAGGATGACTTGGCTTGTAGAATGTTCCAGCCCCTTCCTAAGACCTATGATCTAGAATTAAGCCCACAAATCACCCCTCCCTTATGGTTAGCTCCTTCTCAGGACTCCCTATCACCCCTTCCTGCCCCCAACATCAATGAGTCTGGCAGACATGACCTCGAAGGAAAAGAAAGGAGCAATACTCCTGTCCTTTTTCTCTTAAGAGGTTCCTCACTACTGTGTAAATCCCTGAAATCAAATAGATATACGTGAAAGGGCACTGCTTACCTCCACACCACGTTATCCAAAGACCAAATGTCACTGCCTTTGCCCAACTAAATATGTTAAATGGATTATTGTTAAAATATAAAAATATCTCCCTTCCATCCTTTACTTTCATTAACACTGGCTTCTGCACATCCACAGAACCTGACCACTGCTACTACAACACTATGAAAACAAATCCTTAGACAGCGTTTGTTAGGGTCATCATTGTATGCAGATAAATACATTATAAAGAAGGCTTATTCCTTTTCTGTCTTCATAATTAGAAACAAAATACCTCAATATTTCAGATCAAGAAATATAAAATTGATAATATCTTGATGATTTGTTTAAATAATCATAAGGATTATTTAAATTTTGAATATTTCTTCAACTTTAAAAATTGCACACCTGGCTGAACTCAACTTCTGTAGTTTATCGTGTGTCTTGTTATAATACGTTGGGTAATTAAAAAAAAATTTTCTAAACCATTTGATACATTTCAAAGTCAGAGGCAGGTGTGGGAGTCATGATCAGATTTGGTCAAATAATTTATGATTGTGTAGAGACTTCATGCTATTTAAACAAAAGGAAAATTTTTTTGAAACTTTAAATAGCGAACAGCAGATTGAAACAGGTATTGCTTTTTCTCCCAGTAAGAAATTCCTGGAAATTCCTGTTGCTGGCCAGGTTCTGCTGCAGATGTTCAGACTTACCACAGACGCTCTCGAGATAGGATGCCAAAAACCTGGTGGGAAAGAGAAAGCGAGATTTATGCTCAAATTTCCCAGAGAGGCTTCATCACCCAGGATTCTGTACAGTTGCATCATTTCATTACTCACATGTCCGGAATGTTTATTAGAAAACAATTCTCTCATGATATTAGCTATCTCATTCAGTGTTTGGCAATAGAATTGCTAAAAATACCCCAAACTGTGAGTCCTAACTTTAGGAAGCTCACACTTGTTTAGAAACAACTACAGTAAACTATATTTAAAAAAAACAAACAAACAAATACAAGTTAAAAAGTAAAAGGAATCGATCTCCCGCCTCTCCCATTGCGGAGCACAGGCTCCGGAGGTGCAGGCTCAGCGGCCATGGCTCACGGGCCCAGCCGCTCCGCGGCATGTGGGATCTTTCCGGACTGGGACATGAACCCGTGTCCCCTGCATCTGTAGGTGGACTCTCAACCACTGCGCCATGAGGGAAGCCCACTCTTGACCTTTTTGATGCTACTTACGTGGCAGATGTTCCTTCAAGCTGTGAAGGTTGGTGGTGTTCATTATGAGAACATGACACTGCATATGGGCCAGCGGCAGGATTTGCTGCCATATCAGAAGACTGAACAGGATTCTGTCGAGGTAGAAAAGATTGTGAAAAGTCTCATGCTGGGATGCTCATGAGGGAAGCCAGAGAGCAGATAAAACTAGATAGGAGAGGAGACAGGGCAAAGAGTTGAGGATTTCAAAGGGCACAACGTGGGTGAGGCAGGCACACCATGCAGCTTTCCATTAGCAGCTGGATTGCTGGTGGGTGTGTGTGTGGGGGTGGTCCAGGGTCCCAGTGAACTTCATTGCTGGTTTATTGATTAGGAGGAAAAATGTGCATTGAAGGGGTGACTCTCAAATTTGTTGAGAAACTAGACATGGAATATTCAGAATATGGAGGTATAGAATTTATCTATTGAGATAGTCACCTTGGTGTCATGGTCATTTCCCTCTTT
>NW_006789439.1:1447107-1470610 GCF_000442215.2 Lipotes vexillifer | reverse complement strand
CCCTATAGAACCTTCCAGTTGCTTCCTAAAGTCAAAACTAACAAGATCTGACCCTCAACCTATTTATGCTAAAGCAGCCCAGTATAAGACAAAGAGCAGTAGACAGAAAGTCAGCAGTAATGGATGCTGATTTTGGTTCTGTGTGTCATTAGCAGTGTACCCTAACCGACAGCACTTAACATCTTTGGGCCTCAGTGTTCTCATAAGGGTTTCCATGAGCCTTCCTAGTTCTACTATTTCTGCTAGTTTCTGTGGTATATTTTACCAATTTCATCTGTCAACAAAGTAAAAAAGCAAATTTTTCCTGCTGGCATTGTTACATTTTGCTATTTACATTTCCTGAATATTTGATTGTTAATGGACTGGAAGAAAGAAAATTGTAGAAAATTTCTTGTTGGAGTCCTGTGAATATCATTACTAAATCTACAGCTCGTATCAAAGCAAACCATGACTCCTAGGCCTTCCTTTCGGAGTCATTCACAAATGAACACGTTTTATTTTAATAGAAAACAAGAACATTTTAATTGCCTAAGCTGAGTACTTTTATTTTGTTTTATGTGTGCAGTCAGAACCAGACCCTTGCGGATAATGTTAAAAGATGGATATTCTTTTCCCTGAGCCTTTTTTCTTTTTGTGTGTAAATTACAACAGTTGCTTGGGGGATTGGGCATTTGGACAAGCCATAAAATAATCAAAATTTTAATACTGTTTGGTGGCAGCCTAGGACTCTTTGAATTAGTGGCTAGATTAACCATTCACAGGTATAAGTACTCCATTCCTAGCTGGATTTAATAGTCCTGCTCATTGGGGGAATAAATTCTCCTGGTTGGTTCGAGGCTTTAACAAAATAATTTCTTGAGTGTAAGCAAGTGACCCCAGCATTCACAACTAGGTTTTCTTTTGGTCTAATGGTATTTCTACCCTCTGACAGAATAACAATTTGAAAGTGAATTACTCATCATTCATTACTACAAAAGAACCAAGCCAAGAAGTTCAACCCCAAATCATTTAGGTACATTTGCCAAATTGTGTGTGTTGTTAAAAACCACAATCTCAAGAAAACTATCTTTAGGAATACCTATAAATACTAGAGCTCATTAAAACAACAAATATCTTGGCTTTGATCTTGGTCACTGTTGGGGGGTTTCAAAGGAAATCTCAGCTAAGACAGTCCTCAGCTCAATTTTGAGTATAGTTTCTCTTTCTCTCTCTCAATTACTTTAAATCTATTCTGTCACTTTAACATTTCAAACTCAACTGTTTTATGACTGTGAAATATTGTCATACTATATTATGCTAATGGACCTAATTAATTCCCAGAGCAACTTTCCTGTGGATTGTGGTAGGGTATATGATAATGCCACTAGTTCTCAGTGGTGAGTAGATTTTTTTTCAAACTTGATGTTTACAACTGCTGCTGTATGATTTGTTTTCCTATGTCAGAATGCTAGTGAGCATGTTTCAGTAGCTCCAGTACATCTATATTCTTCATCGTACTGCTGGTTATCAAAGTGCAAGTTATCACCTGCTTAATATCCAGGCAAGTATGAGAAACTCAGTAGTTAATTCTTATGACTGTCAGTCTGTCCAGACTTCCAGCTACCATGAAAGAGATAGTTATTGAGAGTAATAAAATCCACAACCTGCCCACTCAGATTTCTCACCTTAAGGTACTCAAACAGAGAAAATTTTGGAAAGAGGTGGCAGAGTGGAGACCTGCTATATTCAACATGAAACTCTTTATAATAAATAATTCTTTTTCCCCAAAAGTAGAATCCGAACTCTGATTCTGAGCTTTGCCAATTCTTACTGTGCATCAGATAGACTGTGTTCTGCAGGGCTAAAGACACTTTAAAGAAGGAGACCGAACATTCCATTTGGATCTGAGAAGCTGGAGGAAATGGGTAGGATAAATTGCCCCAAGAATATAATAAGCTCTAGGTTGTCTACAGAATGCTGCACAGGGTGACCAAAACTTCACTGCGCTGGGTACCAGGAAACTTGCGTCTGAATCCTTGCTCTGGCTTGTAATGAGTATAGACTACTTAACGTTGTTTGCTTTAGTTTTCTAAATTGGGCATAATATTTACCTTAAAAGGTGATAAACAAGCTAACAAAGAAAAGCCTAAAAATGTATGGCACGAAGGGTAAACTGGGACGAAGTGAGACAGTGGCATGGACATATATACACTACCAAATGTAAAATAGATAGCTAGTGGGAAGCAGCTGCATAGCAGAGAGAGATCAGCTCAGTGCTTTGTGACAACCTAGAGGGGTGGGATAGGGAGGGTGGGAGGGAGACGCAAGACGGAGGGGATATGGCGATATATGTATATGCATAGCTGATTCACTTTGTTATAAAGCAGAAACTAACACACCATTGTAAAGCAATTATACTCCGATAAAGATGTTAAAAAAAAATTTATGGCATGAAGTAGATACTTTGTGTTATTTTCATCTCCTCCAAAAGCCTTTCAGCTCCTCTATGTCATAGGGTCTTTCCCTTCTTTGTGCTTAGTAGAATTTCTTATTTGCACATCACATTTGGGCACAGAATCAGGCACTGCCTGATAACAATAGCCCTTCATTTTATGTGACTGTATATCTTCTCTTCCTGAAAACATGTTAATTTCTTTGAGGTCAGGAACTCCATCTTCTCATTTCTCTGCTCTGTCTACCACCTATCCCTGCAACAATATCTGGTACAATGTACTGATAAATACTTGTTGAATTGAATTAAATTTTTTTCTCATCCTGTCCTCCTCCTCCTCCTGCTATTTTTTTTTTTTTTTTTTTCTGTACGCGGGCCTCTCACTGTTGTGGCCTCTCCCGTTGCGGAGCACAGGCTTGGGACGCGCAGGCTCAGCGGCCATGGCTCACGGGCCCAGCCGCTCCGTGGTATGTGGGATCTTCCCGCACCGGGGCACGAACCTGCGTCCCCTGCATCAGCAGGCGGACACTCAACCACTGCGCCACCAGGGAAGCCCTGCTGCTATTTTTTTTTGTTTTTGAGTATGAATTTACAAATGCGTTTATTGCCCAGGTTAAGTTTGAAAATATATGGCATAGCCTTGTCTAATTATAAATGGAAGATTTATGTCGACAATCATATATATTGTATATATTGTAGACAACTGAGCATCACTAAATTAAAACAGCAACAATTTATTTCCAAGAATATATATCGAGAGCTTTGAGCACTAATACAAGCCTATGAGACATCCAATACCAGGAGCACAACTACTGCCATCTCTATAGACTTTCTACAAAGTGCTAGTCTCACTTTGCTCTTCATCAAAAAGATTACTCAAATTTTCTGGATAGGTTAACAGAAGCACCTAAAAAGATGACTGTGTATAGGTGGTGCCAATGATCCCCCCCCGCCACCACTTCATTTAAATAAACAACCAACAATCAAAAATAGTTTCCCACCACCCATCTATTAATGCCAACATACTTGGACACTCTGACAACTGAACAGGAATACTGAAACCAGGCCCTGGGGCTTGGGATACTGAGCCTAAATTGGGCACCGGTGTTATGTGTGCCATGTTGCCTAGTTGGGACAACAAACTGGGCCCACATGTGGGCAGGCTGAAGCGAGGACCAGCAGTAGATCTACCCATAGAAGATGTTTCCCGTTCCCAGCACTTGGCAGAGACCACCAACAATCCTCACATTTCCAATTTGAATAGATACTTCAGTTTGAATCTAGAAAAGATGGCTGTCCATTGAAACCTGTGTGCCCTCTCTTCCAGAGCTTAGAGTGGTTTGGGGGAATTGGCTGTCCAGTCAGGAACTACATAGTTCAGCCTCCCTTGTATCTAAGTGAACTCAGATGATTAGTTTTTTTCTATGGAATTTGAGTGGAAATGATGTGTGATACATATGGGCAAATATAGTTAAAAAGCAAGTGTACATCATCTTCTCTTTGGCCACCTGCTAGATAGATACCAAGGACTACAGGATGCTAGGGAATGGCCAAGTCATATGATGGATAAATTCTCCATTTCTCAATCACTAAGTGGAGGAAAGTTGCCTGATAGCCAGGATTATCAAATGTGAGTGATTAGGGTAATAACTTACTGTGTTAAGTTATTAAAGTTGGGTATTTATAATATTTGTTATGGCATTTTGTTACCCTAACCAATACACTTATTAAATCAGCTGCACTTTACACTGATGATGGTGTATTTCTTGATATTTGCTACTGCCTGTAGTAATCCCATCCTCTCTTTGATCCACCCCCTACCGTGCTGAATACTTTTTCTCCATCTATCTCTTTTAAAGTTGGCATCCTAAGCCCACTGCCTGTGTTTGCCCTTTCCCCCCTCCCCACCAGGCAATCCTATTACAGCTTTAAGGCATATTGCTGGCTTCCAAATTTTACCTCTTGCCTAATTTTTAGCCTGGCGTGGTCAAATGCCTACAGAACTTCTCTTCCTGGGTGTCCCATTGACATCTCAAACTTAATTTGCCTGAAACTGAGATCAACATTTTTCTCCCTTCCTTCCCCGTCTCTAGTACACCCCTTACTACATTCTCTATCTCAGTAAATAGCACCATCATTATCTCAGAAAAGAGCACTGCAAATTATCCCAGACTCCTCTTTTCTCCTCATTTTCCATATTCAGTGCATTACTAAGTCCAGCAAATTTTACCTACTAAATAGTTGGTAAATCCATTCTGTCTCCGCCCTAAATAACACTGTCCTGGTTCAGGGTCCCATTATTTTTCACGTAGGCCACACCAGAACATAGTGGTTAGTCACATGGACTTTGGAATCAGGCAGATCTTTGCTTACGTCTCAGCTCTGCAACTAGTTCTTGGTTGTGTCATCTGGGGAAATTAACTATCGATTTAAACCCATTTCCTCTCATCTGTGAAATAGGAGATATTAATAGTACTTTCCAAATGGGGCTGTTATAAGCAATGAAGGAAATTAGGTATAGAGGGACCTTAAAACAGCCTGACATAAAGTAAGGGCACCATAATGTTTGCTATTGTGATTGGAGTCTCTGCTTCCAAACTCACCTCCATGAATCCACCCTCCTTAAGGGAGTGATCTCTCTACAATAGAAATTCTGCCATCTTTGACCCCTGCATTATGGATGGAAAGGAAGAGATGGGGTATGAGAAATTTTCAGAGGTAAAACTGGTAGGAATTGGAAACTGATTAGGATGATAATTGATAGGCATCTTACTAGAAATGCCTATTGTGAAATATATAAATTGGATAAATTTCCCTTCGTAGGTAAATTAAATGTATTTTTAAGATTCCTTACTTCCTTTTACCTTCTCTAAATTGGATTTGCACATAAAAAACTCAGGTACTAAATTAGTGCTTATCTAAGCTTAGCATAAACCCTACTCACTGCATAATGGCCAACTCATTTGTTTACTTACAGAACATGCATGACAGCTAAAAAATAGGAAATTCAAATTAACCAAAATTTCCTTCTGAGAGAACATAATACAAGGAAAGCTTTAAGCATAGTATATTTTAATTCTCATTACTATTCTCTTCACATACATCTCATTCCAGGAATATTTTCCTTTCCTTTATTTGTCTCATCCACAGGGTATCCTGAACAGACAATGAGAGCATTTTGAAGATAAGAAATACACGGGTGATTAGAGTAGAAATAACTGAGGAGGAATGAAACCGAGACTCACTATACATCTACCATGTGCCTGACAATAGGGATGATCATCACATTATGTTGTCTCATTTAGTTCTCAAAGTAAAACAAAAATCAATCAATTAATTAGTTAAAGGAAAATAAGCTCCATGGGGCTTCCCTGGTGGCGCAGTGGTTGAGAGTCTGCCTGCCGATGCAGGGGACACGAGTCCGTGCCCCGGTCCGGGAGGATCCCACATGCCGCGGAGCGGCTGGGCCCGTGAGCCATGGCCGCTAAGCCTGTGCATCCGGAGCCTGTGCTCCACAACGGGAGAGGCCACAACAGTGAGAGGCCCGTGTACCACAAAAAATAAAAATAAAAATAAATAAATAAACAAACTCCATGATTTGTATAGGTACCACATACCATGAAGAACATATAATTCCTATTTTACAGAAAAGGATCTCAGTGAAGTTAAATTACCTGCTTGAAATCATACAGAAAACGTATTTATTTGCCAGGATTTGAACTTACTTTCATCTGACTCCAAAGCCCACTGGTATGATATTATAATATCCTAGATATCCAAACTATAAAAACAAGTCTACAAAACTATGTATTTGACTACTCTGTACCCCTTTAGTGAGTATGTGAACAATAAAAGAAAGTACAGGTTGTGGATAACCACTTCGCACATTGTCACATTGTTTATATCTACATGGGAGCTGAGCCTATGAAACACAGAAACTTCCCTGAGGAAGAAACCAGTCACAAAAGCCACCAGAAGTACCAATAATACACACACGTGTCCTGGTGGGATCATCCTCCATCCTTGTGCCCTTCCCTCTTGATGAAATAAACATCCCCTAGTTTCCTGTGATTTGGGCTTCAGACCCTTTGGAGAGTAAATTCACATTCTTCTCTATCTGTGCCATAGGGAGAAGGAGTTCTATAAAGCAGCAGAAAACAAATGATTGGTGAATAATTTTTTTTAATCAGATTCTTTCTGAGACACTGATCTCATTATACGTTCACCAGACAAGCTCCTACTAAATCTATTCACAATTAAAAAAAAAAATTACCCAGCTAGTAGTATTGAACTGTGCCTTAATTAGGGCAGCCAAGAATGTCTTGTATAATTAACTGGGCTTTGTTTATAATTATTTCCTTGTGGTTAGAACTGTTTTCTGCATGTAACTGGGGCAATGCTAATAGTAACACTAAACTTGGATTTTCATGTGAGAGTAACTGAAGGACAGGCAGAAGAAACAAGGCCAGGGCTTCCCTGGTGGCGCAGTGGTTGAGAATCTGCCTGCTAATGCAGGGGACACGGGTTTGAGCCTTGGTCTGGGAAGATCCCACATGCCGTGGAACAACTAGGCCTGTGAGCCACAACTACCGAGCCTGCGCATCTGGAGCCTGTGCTCTGCAACAAGAGAGGCCGCGATAGTGAGAGGCCCGCGCACTGCAATGAAAAGTGGCCCCCGCTTGCCACAACTAGAGAAAGCCCTTGCACAGAAACGAAGACCCAACACAGCATAAATAAATAAATAAATAAATAAATAAACTCCTACCCCCAACATCTTGTAAAAAAAAAAAGAAACAAGGCCAGACCTGGGAAAGCAAAACCAAAAAAAATGAAACACAAGATCTCTTATAATCCTCTGTTTTGCCTCAGGATGAACAGCGTCTCCCTAACCTCTGACCCAATCTAACGTCTAGATGCTGACATCCGGGCTCCTTTATCCTTCTGTCAAGTAAAAAAAACTATTTCTTCACTTTTGGAAAATGGAGTGATGCCTTTTCTCACTGAGGCCCATATGTTGTTTTAACCCTCCAGATCCGGTCTCTCATCTCCCGGACCCAGCTGTGCGTCCTATTGGATGACATCAACATCCTTTGACTTCCCGTTACGTTTGGCCAACAAGAAACCCTAGTGAGATATCTGGAAGGAGGAAGGATGGGAGGGAGGAAGGGTGGAAGGACAGGTGGATAGGAGAGCAGGCGGAGACTGATGTCTCAGTACTTATTCCCCTGGTTCGTTCTCTGCAGTTATCTTGGGCAGGCTATATCCAATCCCTAAGCCAAAGTCTTCATGCCTATAAACAGCCATCTTCAAATAGCCACTGGTCTATGGACACCTGTAATCACTCTCTCCTCTTACCACTTATCTCTGAGGTTGGAAACAGTTATAATAACAGAACACTGTTATTACACTTGCCCTAGATACTATACTATCTCTTGTGGTTATCCTACACCCTACCAAAACTTTGTAAAAATGTCCCTACTAAACTCTACTCAAATTATCATAATTTGAGTGTAACCTCTATTCTTGGCTAGTAAAATTGGCACAGCCTGGATTTGTAATACCATGTACCCTTACCCATGTATATCCCCTTATGTTATAGAAGACTACAGGAATAAGAATTTTTTGTTGTAAGGAATTAGGAAACTCCCTGCATGAGTAATTAAGCAAAAGTATTTGAGGTACTAGAATGTGGCTGAGTAGACTCAGAGACCCTTGGCCAAATAAGATTGTCCAGGTCTTGCTGAATAACAACAGGAATTTAAATACTGACAAAATAGATACTGACAAAGTAGGAATTATTTTTATTTTTTCCTATAAATCTTGTTAATTGTGGCTAGTGTGGTAGCATACACCTCTAAATATTCTGTAAATTCTTATCACATTCCTTCTGCTTGATGTTTCAGATACACTTTCTTAGAAAGAGAGGTCACGGTAAAAGAAGTATAATAGAAATAAGGATAACTGAGCTCTATTAAACATATCACTTTTTGATCTCTGTGGGGTGTGGAGCAACTTGTTATGTTGCTAGGTTTCTTCCTTCAGGTATCTCATAGCCTAATAAGAGAGACAGATTGCTATAAGGTATAAAAGAGAGCAAAAAAAAAATTTTTTTTGAGTAGTAAAAATTTTAAATAGCTTGACAGAGAGGGTAACAGTGAAGGAAAATCTGGAGGGACCCCATCAGGTTGATCAAGTAAAGGATGGAAATTCCATACAGAAGAAGAGCAGTGCCAAAGGCAAGAAGGCTTAATAATAAAAATAATAAAATATAATTGAAATAATTGTGAGTAGTTTGTTACACAAAAAAGACAGGATTTTCAGTAGTGGAAATTTAATAGAGCATAAGATTCAAGAGGGAGAATGTTTAGAGATGAGACTAGAAAGCTCAGAGATGGTGAAATAAAGTTCCTACCAAAGTAGCACAGCTTAAGAAAGTCTTCAAATGGATTTGGAGTTTATACTATAGATAATGATGAGCTTATGAGGTTATTTTTAACAGAAGAGTGATGTGACTAAATTTGTTTTTAAGAAATGTAATTTCAGGGACTTCCCTGGCAGTCCAGTGGTTAGGACTTCACCTTCCAATGCAGGGGGTGCAGGTTCAATTCCTGGTCGGGGAGGTAAGATCCCACATGCCTCGCAGCCAAAAAACCAAATCATAAAACAGAAACAATATTGTAACAAATTCAATAAAGACTTAAAAAATTGTCCACATTAAAAAAAATCTTTAAATAAAAATAAAAGGAAAAGAAAAGAAATGTAATTTCAGGGAGAGGATATTAGGACCAAGAAAACAATTGGAAATCTAATTAAATAGTCTTTTTGCCTATACCAAGTGAAAGTCAAAGTAAGTTGTTTGAAAGGACTAAACGAGTAGGTAAGCATCGAGAAGACAGACCAATAAAAGATGACAGAAGACACAAATTATCAATATCAGTAACGAAAAAGGAGACAGAACTAAAATTTCTCCATAGATATTAAAAAGATCAAAGAAGATATTATTAAAGTCTTTGTCCAATAAATTTACTAATTTTTGTGAAATGAAGAAAGCACCTAATAAACACAATTTATAAAAATGATACAAGAAGAAATAGAAAATTTGAATAGTCTCATTCTATTAAATTGATTTCATATTTGAAGATCTTCCCACAGGGAAGATCTTCAAGCCAAAATAGCTTTACTGGTGAATATTTCCAGAGAATTAATGAAGAAATAATTCAAATTTCACACAAACCTTACCAAATTTTTTTAAACTGTCAGTGCAATAATACAAGAAAAAAGAATAGATAAAAGCATTGAAAAATAAGTAATAAGCAAACTGTCATTAGTCATAAATTACATAATGTTGAACATAAAAATTTAAAAGTGACCTTTATAGATAAACTATTAGACTTATTAAGTAAAATTAGTAGGGTAAATATATAAACACTAATTGTATTTCTACACGCCCCCTCCCAAAAAATTTTTTAATAATATTATTAGCAATAGCATCAAAAAACATAGAAATAAATGTAACAAAATTATGTAAGACCTCTACACAGAAAATTATAAAATATTATTGAGAGAAATTAAAGAACTAAATACATGGAGAGATATATCATGTTCATGGGTTGGAAGTTTCAGTGGTGTAGTCAGTTCCCCCTATATTGAGTCAATGCAATTGTAATCAAATTTTCAGCATGATTTTGTGTTTGAAGTGGAAAAAAAACACACAAAATTCTAAAATTTATATGGAAATTCAAAGGACAAAGAGAATCAAGACAATCTTGAAGCAAAAGATTATATAGTTACAATTAATATAAAGTAGTATGTATACAAAGACAGTCAAATAGTCCAGTGAAACTGACTTTGAGTCCAGAAATAGATCACATGTACATAGTCCCTTAAAATTTGACAAAAATGATACTGCAATCCAGTGATAAAGAATAGTCTTCATAATAAATTTTTGCTAGGTCAACTGGATATTTCTATGAGGAAAATATTTATCTCAACTTCTTCCTTATACCAAACATAAAAGTCAACAGCAGATGATTGCAGATGTAAATGGAAGGCTAAAATACAAAGACTAAAATACAGATACAAACTCTTCTGGAAGATAATATAAGAGAATATTTTTATTATTTTGGGGTGGGCAAAACCATACTTATGTTTCTTAAGCAAAACATTAAAAGGACCAACCAAAAAGGAAAAGATTGATACATTGAACTGTATTCAAATTAAGAATGTCCATTTATTAAATATATCACTAAGAGAATGAAAATTCAAGTCACAGAGTAGCAGAAGATATTTCCAAAATATATATTCAACAAAGAACTTATATCTGAAATATATAAAAAACTGCTACTTATCAATAAGGAAAATATAAGCCAATAGAAAAATGGGCAAAATATTACCAAAAGGATACGCAAACGGAAATATATGAAAATATGCTCAGATTTAATAGTTATCAAGGACACATAAATTAAAACTACAATGAGATACCTATATATGTATACTCACTAAAATTGTTGAAATATAAGGGACTAATTTGTCAAGGATTTAGAGGAACTGGAACCCTCATAAATTGCTGATGGGTGTGTTAATTGGCAGAACAACTTTGGAAACTGACAACATCCACCAAAGTTGATCATACATATACCTTGTAATTCAGTAATTCTAGTTTTAAGGATTTACCTATAAAAATTACCTGCATATGTACATGAAAAGACACATATAACAATGTTCCTAACAGCCCTATTTATAATAGCACAAACACTCAAGTATCCATTGACAGTGAGCTGTGTCAACTTACATACACACACACACACACACACACACACACACAAACACACACACACACACAAGAGCTGTGAGTTTAAGTTTTATTCAGAGTCTTGCTGAGGACTATAGCCCAGAAGACAGCCTCTCAGTAGCTCTGAGGAAACTGTTCTAAAGAGGTAGGGGAGAAGCCAGTATATATAGAGATTTTTGGCTAGGGAATGCCTGCAGTAAAGTATACTTCTTGCTAAAAGATTACAGCTAGTCACAAAGAGCAGATATCTCAAGTTAATGATTTTAGTGTTTTTCTATCTATGGGAAGATGCAGGAATCTGGGTTCATTCAGATTCTTCTTGAGATATACATCTAATTATCTAAGGCGCCTGTTTGGCCAAAGCACAGAGAGCTTCATTCTGTTATCGTCTTAATTTCCTTCATTCTGTTATTGTCACTGCACTATCAGGCAGTGACTGCAGTGGGTTATAACTTAATCCTTGTAGAATTGAGTAGTGAGCAATCCTCTTTGCTCTTCTTTCTTTACAGGTGGATAAATAAGTTGTGACATATTCTTATAATGGAACACTAGAAAGCAATGAAAATAAATATTTCCTCATGCGCCAATACAGATAAGTTTCACAAACATAATACTGATCAAAGAAGCCAGACAGCAAAGAGAATATTGCATTATTCTATTATACAAATTTCAAAATATAGGTAAAACTAACCTATGGTGATGAAAGTAAGGATAGTAGTTTCTTCAGTAGTAATTGAAAAAGGATGTGAGGAGTCCTTCGTTTGTGAGTAGTCATGGATTATTTCCGGATATGGATAGTTTTATGAATTTGTTCACATTCTAAAAATTCACTAACCTGTGAATTCTAGATTCACTAACTTTACCGTATATATGTAATACTTCAGTAAAAATGTTTATTAAATAGTTGCATGAATTGATCAATCTCTATGTAGATAAGAATTAGCTCAGAAAAAGGAGAACCTATAGTGAGCGGTATCATGAAATCAAGAGAGAAGTAAATTTTAAGAATGAGCAGGCAGTTAATAGTGCCAAGTGCTCAAAAGTCAAGGGGGAGGCCCTTTAAAAGGACACTGGCAACAGTATTGAGGAAGATGTTGCATCCCTCTGAATAGTGCATCAGTTTCTAAGGGTTCCAGATTTAGGATGAGATGGTCTAACTCTCACACCACTGCTTGATGCTCTGAATAAGGGGTGAAGATTACGATAGAGTTTTCTTGGCATTGTAGGGTGTTTTTGTTTTTTGTGGAGTTTTTAATGGAATTAACCAATAAATTAATCCAGTAGTTAATTGTTCCTTTACAGAGACACAGTAAGTTCTGGATTAAAATGTAACATACTTTGTACATACTTTGTTACATCTAACATACTTTGTAATTTTGGTAAATGGAATGAGTTTAGATTACTATTTTTGTTTGATGTGTGTTCAGGAAGTAATAAAAGGCATGGGTGCATTGCAAGTCAACACAAATCAACTTGTTTAACTTCAGCTAACTTATAGCTCTGTTCCCTTATTTTATAAGAGTAAAATTATAAGCTACTTTTATATTCAGCTGAGCAAATATAAACCCATTACTAATGAAGTTAAGATGATCTTTCCATGAGGACCTCTTGGATGAGCCCTCAAACTCCAAAGCTCTTTATACATTAACTCTATCTCAAGTTTGTTCACGCAACCAATACATATGGAGTGACCACCATGTGCCCTAAGAACCTAAAACACATTTACTGAATTTAGTAAACTCTTGAAATAGTACTAAACACTTCAGGCAAGAATTACTTTGTACTGTGCTCTCCATATCCTTAACTATTTTGTTCTCTCAACAGCTACCTAATTTTCAAAAGTGGAGAGAGGAGAAGTGAATTCTTATCATGGGATTTATGTGTATCTATTAGTAAAAGTACTGAGTTAATGCTTTGAAACCAAACCACTGCAGTAGATTTTTAAAAATGGGTTTAATTCTACTCTGAAAGAGACCTTCCCCTCCTCTTCCTCCTCTTTAAACATAGGCATAATTAAATTGTTGATATCATGAACATGAAACTAAGCAGAATATTATGAGGCCCTCCTGGGTACAAAAGCCTTTTGTGTCCCCCATTTCTTGTTCGTAAGAGAAAGGTTTCAGCCTCTAGACCTTCCCTGTGTTCCAAAGGGCAGATTCAAACAGTTACTAACTAGGGAAGGGAGGGAATGCAGAAACAAAGGAGGAGCAGTCAAGAAACAATAGTGCAGTGACTCCTGCTTCCTCCTCAAGGAATATACATAACAATCAGGTACAAATCTCTGAGTTCTTCCGTAGGAACTAAAGCCCCCCACCCAGGTGAAGGATGGTAACTTCAGACTGAGCATAAGCCATGGACCCCAGACTGGTTGGATCCAGGCTGATGACTGAGATTCCTGGAACATCACCCTGTTACCTCCCCGCCAATCAATCAGAGGAAGATCACACACCCTGCAGCTCTCCCCACAAATTTTGCCTCTAAAACTCTTTCCTAAAAACCTTTAAGGAGTTCAGGTCTTTTGAGAATGAACCACCCATTCTCCTTGCTTGGCCCTTGCAATAAAACTTTCTCTGTTCCAAACTTCAGTGTTTCGGTTTGTTTGGCTTCACTGTGCTTCAGGCACATGAACTTGGGTTCAAGAACAGACAACTGATGGTTGATGATGAAAAATGCATTATGGTACAGTTTTACTCACTAGTGTATTTACGAGTACAGTTTTTTACTCGTAAAAACTGTTTGGGCTCTGGGGTCACACAGCTTTGAATTGGATTCTCAGTGCCGTCACCCAGTTATGCGACCTTGTACAAATTACTTCGCATCTCAAAGTCTCAATTTTTTATATGCAAATGGGAATAACAACTACCATAAAAGTTGTTATGAGAAATTCACAATATAAGATTTTAGCAAAGTGTCCAAAATGTAATAACTACTAAATAAATGGAAGCTATTCATGAGATTTTAAAATTTATCTTCAGATACTTGAAATGTTAATAAATATTTCCTTCCTGAGACTAGCCAGGTATAAATTAATTCTATATGAAAAGTCAAGATTAAGCTCAAGGATCCTCTTCTACAGACACAAGTAACTGATAAAAAATTGAATATCCAAAGGAGAAAAAAACAGATAAACATTAAAGTAGAGCTTACTAGACAACATCCATGAGTAACCCTAGACCAGATGAAAAAAAAAAAGATTTTCTCAATAGTGTTCACAATTTATGAAAAAGAAATGCAAATATACTTCAGTTGTTTTTCATCTTTATCCCCTTCCACTGTTTTGAAAGCTCATGTGAGTTCTAATTATTTGTTGACAATTTTTCATGGAGGAAAAAAGAGACAATGAAAGAATAAAGAAAAAGTAAGAGCTTTCCAGCTTAACCCAACCTGCCTCTATGTGACACTAATGTCTCAGCCCTTCACAGTCTTATAATTCTACTTCATGTCCAGACCTATTGACATCTAAATAGTGTCCGATGTCCAAGAAATACCAGCTTCATGTGGTCATAGGTGGTATAACCTTACTTCATCTAGAACAGAAATAGGGTGAGATGAAAGAGGTAATCTCCTGGTAGAGATGTGGAAATGCAAACCATGCTCATTTGACTTATTCTGTGTTATCTCACTCACTTCTTGCATCAATTTACTTAATTTTACTTTATAGTAGTATTCACAGAAAGACTGTTGCAGCTATTGTTCCTTTAGATTCATATCCAAATTACTTTTAAGTGTTCATTTTAGATTTTGCTGATGTTCTTTGGAAAAGAAATAGTCAGGGGATGCTTTCTTTATTTAAAAGAAATTGATTCACATACAAAGGAATAAATTTTCTCTACGGATATGCAACATTTGAAAAAAATAGCTAAGAAAATTAAATGAAATATCCTTTGGTACCACTAAGGATTTGATGTAAAACTGAATCAAATGGTTTACAGGGGGAAAAAATCCCAAATTTAAATAGATATTGCTTTCAGAAACTCACTTTATTGTTTGGAATCAGCAGTATTGACAGAAAATTAAAAGAAGGAGCACTGCATATATTTGCTGGCACTGACCAAGATCTACACATCACAGCTCAAGAGAACTCATTTTTTGTCATGCTAAATCTCTGCTCTTTTTTTTGGTAACTTCTGTTTATTTTTTGCTGTATTCTTTTAATGTTGAAACAAAAAAATATTGAAAAATAAAGCAGCCTATTAAATGATTTACTATTTTATTCTATAAAAAAAGTGTTTGACTGGGCTTCCCTGGTGGCGCAATTGTTGAGAGTCCGCCTGCTGATTCAGTGGACATGGGTTCGTGCCCCGGTCCAGGAAGATCCCACATGCTGCGGAGCGGCTGGGCCTGTAAGCCATGGCCACTGAGCCTGCGCGTCTGGAGCCTGTGCTCCGCAACGGGAGAGGCCACAACAGTGAGAGGCCCACATACCGAAAACAAAAACAAAAACTGTTTGACTATTTGTTTCTCTAATGTAACTGACCTGACAGGTTTTTTGTCATTAGGCAAATATAGCCCACATGGAGCAGATTATAATAGCTGATTGTCAACTTAGTAATCATTTGATAAGGAATTCTTAAGGGATCTAGACTAGTTTTTTAATAAACTGCCCTGATGACTAGGGCCAAATCATTCGCTCATTCATTTATTCAACAAATGTACCTGGGTGCACCAGACCTTGTACTGCAGTGTGACAATTAGGTATGAAAGTTCCTTGAGAGAAGAAACTGTTTGTTCCACATTAGTATCCCGGGTACCCTGCTCATAACATCATATTGGCAATGGGTAAAGATTTGTTATCATTGCTCTCATAATTACTTGTTATTACTGCTGATGACTGTAAAATAAGAAGGTAGCACAACAATGGAATTAATCAAATCTCTATATGTAATTTGGGAGAATTTGTCTCTAAATGGAGTTCCTTGTCCCAGTGACAAAGGAAAATCCAAATCATGAAAGTCCTTCCGATGGCAATGCTTTGTTAGGAAGAGGCTACATCATTTTCTAAGTTAAAAAAAAATTATTCACCCCACATTCTGGAAATACAGCCTTGCTCATTATATCAAACAATGTCTGGTCCTTTTAATCACTGCTAAAATACTGACAGCTCTCTTTAATGCCTAGTCAATAAGCAGATTAAAACATAAATGCCACTAAATATGCTTTAAATATCAGCTCCATTGAAATATTTCTAAGTTCTGTATCCTCTTAAAATAATCCCCATTCAAAATTGAGAGCAATTGTCACCCATATGAGTTTCTTCAGAATTTAAGCTCTGATTACACAAGGAATTATGCACTATAGCTTTGGAAATTGGATAATTAAAGAAGCACCAGACTCTTTGTTGATGACATTTTTAAGCCTAGAAAGTTTTTATCAATGCTACAGTCAAATTTCATTTTTAAGTAGTGTTGTACACATTGAATACATTTCTAACCCTAATTAAAGCTAGCTACCTTAAGAGGGAACTGTGAAGAAAGGCAAAGATGCACAATCACACCAAACAAGTAAAGACCTTTCCCTTCTAGGATCTACAGAAATACAAAAAGGCCATCTGCTTTGAGCAGGTCTTAGTAGGGAAAGGAAGAGAAGTATAAAATTATAAAGAAATAACTAACTTTCAAGGAAATAAGTCTGCTAAAGAAAGTGAGTTGTGGGGCTGCCCTGGTGGCGCTGTGGTTGAGAGTCCGCCTGCTAATGCAGGGAACGTTAAGTTCGTGCCCCGGTCTGGGAAGATCACACATGCCGCGGAGCGGCTGAGTCCGTGAGCCATGGCCGCTGAGCCTGAGCGTTCGGAGCCTGTGTTCCGCAACGGGAGAGGCCACAACAGTGAGAGGCCCACGTACCGTGAAAAAAAAAAAAAAAAAAAAACTGAGTTGTTTCAAATGTGACTTGATTGACCCTTTTCAAATTTTATTATTTTACTCTCCATTTTCAAATGATATACAAACAGGAAGTCTTTCATAAGACGTCTGAATAAATCTGATTCTTTTTTGGGTGAATGTGAATAAAAGGGACCAAAATATATGTTCACATCTGATGCAGGGTAAGGGAGATTTTGGCATCGTTTTCCTTATTATCAGAGGCCTTAGGAGTACTTTCACTAAAAGGATCCATCTTTGTCTTTTTATCAGTCTAACCACAATATTTAATTCCAATAATCAGGGACTGTATTACAAGTTCCTGAAATATACATTTTACCCTCAGGTCTTTCAAGTGTTGCATGTTTGACTTCAGCTTAATAATCAATCTGCTTATATTGGCCAGTATTTGCATCTTACAGATGTGTAATAAATCTATATTTTTCTTTGTAACTTCCTATGTTAAGGAAACAAACGATCTACACATAATCCTATTAAAAGCCTAGAATCTAAACCCTAATATTTAACTCACCCACATTACTTTCCTTCTGGGGCTATAACCTTTTTTTCTCTCACACTGTCCTCTCTTCCCAACCAAATGCAGAAACTCATTGTTTCTCCCATTAAAATGGCGAGATTTCTCACTGTTCAGTCACAGATTATAGTTGGAGTTGGAGGTCATCAGAGATCATCTATTCTTTCATTTTGCAAGTGAAAAAACT
Organism: Lipotes vexillifer; assembly: GCF_000442215.2. Classification (NCBI taxonomy): domain Eukaryota; kingdom Metazoa; phylum Chordata; class Mammalia; order Artiodactyla; family Lipotidae; genus Lipotes; species Lipotes vexillifer. Next base: position 1,452,811 of record NW_006789439.1, on the reverse strand, counting down.
GAACTGCAGACATGTTAAGAGTCTTACTTTAAGTCACACAGTTAGTCAGTGTCAGAACTTGGATTGCTTGTTGTATAACCTCAGGCCACCATTTAAATGGAAACTTTCCCACTCAGAGGTGTTCCCAGAAGAGAAGGAGAAAACATCATTGGAGTTGCAGCCCAAGAGAACCTATCTACATGAGCAAGAGAAAGCCGAAACCCAACCCAGTGTCACTTGCCATCTTGTTTCCTGAAGGGTTGTGCTGCTCCAAACAGGCACTTTTGCTAACCTGCACCAAGGTACCATACAGGTGGGCGGTGGCCCTGATCATCATTAAGGCGCCTTTTGGAGCAATTTGATGGAAAGGTTAAGAGGGAGCTTTAGAAATCTCCTGAGAGCATTGACATCTGGGATTTCTGAAAGTGAATTAGTTGAACCTAACAGCAACCCAAGAGGAAAGGTCACACAGGTTTGGCTGGGAAATTCATGATTTGCAAATGTCAGCTAAGATTTGGATAAGCATCTGACTTTTGGTTATACGTCTGAAAATGAATAAACACTGAAATCTGGAGGATTCATACTCACTGGACCTAATCCACCCAGGATTTAACAGCCAAAAACGAAATGCTGGTTATGGCATGGATTCCATAAACTTTCAAATCAATTTACACACAAAAACAAAGAAGCACATATGTATATGTCTGTATACATATGTAAACATGTCTATACATAACTCATACACACAAATATGTGTATATTTCTACGCATTTCATGTATATATGCACGTAGGTTTGTGTGTGTGAGTGTGAGTGTGTGTGTGTTTAAATATTCCAAAACATTGGGCCAGTTGGCCATGCATCTAGTTTCTCTTGGAAAAGATTTGCTTCATATCTAATAGAAATATACAATCTGGTTAAATGTTGCTGGTAAAATGTCTAACACATGGGTGGATTGAGATTGTGAAAAAGTAGAGAATACTAAAGCAGCCTGATGGAGATAGACCCTTTGAAGGGAGGCCAGAAAACATTCCATTCCAAAGAGAGAGGATACGCATCTATTGTTTCTCCAGCTGGCTAAGCAACGGCAGGGATGTTTCCTACTAAACAGCCTCATTAGCATAAGCATAACTACAGGGTAAGTTTTCAAGCTCATTCCAAGTGAATTCAAAGGGGTGGGGGAAGAAAGATGCCGTTAATATGCACAACTCATGCAGACAATGATATGAAGCTAATTCATTTCATCATATTATCACCATAGCATATTAACTTAAAAGAAATAATAAGACAACATGGAAATGTTTGCATATTAGAGAGAATTCTTGTTGTACCCTATTAGCACCATATCCTATTAGTATTGCATTAGGCCATCATGCTGCAATGCTAAAATGATGAAATTCCACTGTGAAAACTGATATTGAATTCTTGTAATGTTTCGGAATCATTTTTAGCACTGCATATAAATAATTCATGTGAGCAGATATAATGAATTGATGGAAGAAAAAAAAAATCCCTTGGCATTGTTAGCATATTTATGAATGTAAAGTCAGGAGCAAGTTGCTTTCTCATGGAAAGTGGGCAGGGGCTGAAGTGTGACATCTATTCCAGAGCCGGTTATTAACATAACAAAGAATTCTAGGTCAAGTCCAGCTGAAATATTCCTGAAAGCACATTTCCTTCGAGGAAAGATGGCACAATACTGATTGGCACTCTCCTGTTTTTTTTGAATCTAGATTGTAGATCAACTGAGGTAGGCACCCTTACTTAAAGACACTTGCTACACAGAATCCAAATTTAATAAATTGAGAACCCAAGTGAACTAGTGTCTTTTTACTCCCAATATCTTTGTCCAAGCCTTATCAAACTGTGTTACAATTATCTGATTCCTCATCTATCCGGACCACTAGACTGTACTCTCCTTGAAGTCAGGGATCATAATTTATTTATATCTGTAATCCTAATCCCTAGCACAATTCATGGCCCTGACTGGGTGTTCAATAAACATTTGACTGAGTGGATGGATGAATGAATGAATACGTTTATTCAATTCCAAAGATTCCAATTAAAAATTTGGAATAAAGCGGGGGAGTGGGTCATTTACATTTAAATCTGAGTGTTTTACTAAATAAAATCTTTATTTGTAATGTTGAGTTCAGTCAAAGCAGTTTCAATTCAGAAAGGCATTTTAATTCAGTGGAATTCTTCCAGGGTTAGATGCAATTGTTTAAGTTCCTGCCTTAGATTAAAGGTTTTTGGTTTCTCATACCACATATTGCATATTGGTGTCAGTACGCTTGCAGAGAAGTAATCCTAATGAAATTTCAACTCCCCAGGATGGAGATTTCCTGCAAAGAGAGCTGTCATGTGAAGCATGTTCCCCTATGTAGAAATATCGCTGGCAGTTACCGTGAATTTCAGAGCAGAAGCCAATGACCTGTTTTTGGTTCCCTGTGTAGCTGGCTTGTGGGCACTGTGATTCTTTGCTACTACTCTCTGGAGTTCACTACACTTAAGCTCCAGATCCCTCACCTCCTATTTCCTGCATTCTGCTCAGCGGATAGATCACACATCGCCCCTAGTTCCAGGTCTTCTTTCTACACAGTTACTTGTTTCAAAACTAGAGAAACTGGGAAAGAATAACTAATAGATTTCCTTGGAAGAAAAAAATGGATTTTTTTTTCTCTTTTTCATACCGAAGAGAATATTCTAATGCGGGATTGAAATAGATCACTTCACTTTTCAACACCAGCCCTGCTGTGTTCAGTGCAAATACACACACCACACACACACACACACACACACACACACACACACACACACACATTGGCTCTTTAAATATGGTTGAGTGTTCATGCAAGTCTCAGAGTCATTTGCCCAGAAGAGTAGCTTTTTCTTTAGGCCAAAAGGCCAGAGAGTGAGTGAGAAATATGAGCTTCCTAAACAATGGCTCTGTGGAGAAAATGAAAGGTCATTTGTCGTCTGGTGGATAGCTTGCTACAGCAAAGCTAGGTGAGCCAGACACTAGAAAGGGGCCACATAGGTTCTTTTTCATGCGTTTCTTACCTTTGACTTCCCAAGGGTTTCCTGGGGTAGACTCAGTAGTCAACACTGAGGGAAGTAAAGGGTCCTTTGTGTAGGATGACAGTCGTTGGAAGCAGAAGTCCAAATGGAGAACAAGTGTTCCCGTCTCTTTAGACTGGTTGTAACAAACCAATATTTTTTCACTCTCTTCCCCATGCACTGGGGGTTTGCACATAAGCTGACAGGTCAAGTCTGATCATGCAGTAGTATATGGGTGGTAGTGAGATTCGTTTATAAGGCATAATAAACAAAATGAAAACTCACAATCTTTGTTTCACCAATTAAAAAGCAATTTGATAACTATGCAACTCAAAATGCAACTGGAAAACGTGAAATGTAGTTGAATTTGAACGGGTTTGAATTAAGGAAATGATCAGCAATACGAGGTGGTATCCTTAAGCAACAATTTGTTCTGTTTTGCTAATGAATAGATTTGAATTACTCTGCTGTCCTTTTATAGTTCCCAGATCACTGCAGGTAACCTGCTAAAGTTGTTTGTAGGCTGTAAAATACAGGTCAGAAAAACCTAATTGTGAGGTTTAAAAGGCTCATATTTTGTCTTTTTTGTTTGTATTGTAAAGGCATTTTCTCCTACTTTTCATTTCTAAGTATTTGTTGAGCACCTGTCATGTATACTATGCATTCATTATTTTATTTCATCTCCATTTCACAGATTATGAAACTGAGACTCAGAAATGTTAAGTAACTTCCTCAGGGTAACAGAGCTCTGTGAGTGGAGAAGAACAGATACCAATCAAGGTTTATGTTATTTCAGAACCTATGCTCTTAACTCTTTACTCAGAATGCTAACAAAAAAGGCTTAAACAAGCACCAGCAGGTTTCAAGTCTAAAACATATCTAACGTTGATGAAATAAATACCAGTTCCTCATCAGGAAGTTACAATTGACTAGTCTGAGCCTAAATTGTTTCCATCATCCTGTGATGAACTATTAAATGTATATACTAGGCCTGAGGCCTTCCTAAGTGTTAAGAAAGTCAAGTGGGTGATTGGATCAAGATGGCAGAACAGAAGGACGTGCACACAGCCCCTCTTGCAAGAGCACCAGAATCACAACTAACTGCTGAACAATTATTTACAGGAAGACACTGCAACTCATCAGAAACAATACCCTACATCCAAAAAAAAGGAGAAGCCACCATGAGACAGTAGAAGGGGTGCAATCACAATAAAATCAAATCCCATAACTGCTGAGTGGGTGACTCATAAACTGGAGAACAATTATACCACAGAAGTCCACCCACTGGAGTGAAGGTTCCAAGCCCCATGTCAGGATTCCCAACCTGGGGGTCCAGCAATGGGAGGAGGAATTCCAAGAGGATCATATTTTCAAGGCTAGTGGGATTTGATTGCAGGACTTCAACAGGACTGGGGGAAACAGCAACTCCACTCTTGGAGGGCACACACAAAGTAGTGTGCACATCAAGACACAGGGGGAAGGAGCAGTGACCCCATAGGAGACTGAACCAGGCCTACCTGTTAGTGTTGGAGTGTCTCCTGCAGAGGCGGGGAGTGGCTGTGGCTTACCATGGGAACAAGGACACTGGGAGCAGAAGTTCTCAGAAGTACTCCTTGGAATGAACCCTCCTAGAGTCCACCATAAGTCCCACCAAAGAGCCTGTAGCCTCCAGTGCTGGGTCTCTTCAGGCCAAACAAACAACAGGGAGGGAACTGAGCCCCACCCATCAACAGACAGGCATATTAAAGTTTCACTGAGCTTTGCACACCAGAGCAACACCCAGCTCTACACACCACCAGTCCCTCCCATCAGGAAGCTTGCACAAGTCTCTTAGATAGCTTCATCCACCAGAGGGCAGACAGCAGAAACAAGAAGAACTATAATCCTGCAGCCTATGAAATAAAAACCATGTTCACAGAAAGATAGAAAAAATGAAAAGGCAGAGGACTATGTACCAATGAAGGAACAAGATAAACTCCCAGAAAAGCAATTAAATGAAGTGGAGATAGGCAACTTTCCAGAAAAAGAATTCAGAATAATTATAGTGAAGATAATCCAGGACCTCGGAAAAAGAATGGAGGTAGGATCAAAAAGATGCAAGAAATGTTTAACAAAGTCCTAGAAGAATTAAAGAACGAACACCTAGAAGAATTAAAGAACAAACAAACACAGATGAACAATACAATAACTGAAATGAAAAATACACCAGAAGGAATCAATAGCAGAATAACTGAGGCAGAAGAACGGATAAGTGACCTGGAAGACAGAATGGTGGAATTCACTGCCGTGGAACACAATAAATAAAAAAGAATGAAAACAGCCTAAGAGACCTCTGGGACAACATTAAATGCACCAACATTTGCATTACAGGGTCCCCAGGAGGAGAAGACAGAGAGAAGGAGCCAAGAAAATATTTGAAGAGATTATAGTCAAAAACTTCCCTAACATGAGAAAGGAAATACCCACCCAAGTCCAGGAAGTGCAGAGGGTCCCAGGCAGGATAAAGCCAAGGAGAAACATGCCAAGACACATAGTAATCAACTTGACAAAAAGTAAAGACAAAGAAAAATTATTAAAAGCAACAAGGGAGGGCTTCCCTGGTGGCGCAGTGGTTGAGAGTCCACCTGCCGATGCAGGGGAACGCGGGTTCGTGCCCCGGTCCGGGT
>NW_006789439.1:1441124-1447012 GCF_000442215.2 Lipotes vexillifer | reverse complement strand
AAAAAAAGCAACAAGGGAAAAATGACAAATAACATACAAAGAAACTCCCATAAGGTTAACAGCTGATTTCTCAGCAGAAACTCTACAAGCCAGAAGGGAATGGCATGATATACTTAAAGTGATGAAAGAGAAGAAACTACAACCAAGATTACTCTACCCAGCAAGGATCTCATTCAGATTTGATGGAGAAATCAAAAGCTTTACAGACAAGCAAAAGCTAAGCAAATTCAGCACCACCAAACCAGCTCTACAACAAATGCTAAAGGAACTTTTCTAAGTGGGAAATATAAGAGAAGAAAATGACCTACAAAAACAAACCCAAAACAATTAAGAAAATGGTAATAGGAACATACATATTGATAATTACCTTAAACGTGAATGGATTAAATGCTCCAACCAAAAGACACAGGCTTGCTGAATGGATACCAAAACAAGATCCATATATATGCTATCTACAAGAGACCCACTTCAGACCTAGGGACACATACAGACTGAAAGTGAGGGGATGGAAAAAGATATTCCATGCAAGTGGAAACGAAAAGAAAACTGGACTAGCAATACTCATATCAGATAAAATAGACTTTAAAATAAAGAATGTTACAAGAGACAAGGAAGGACACTACATAATGATCAAGGGATCAATCCAAGAAGAAGCTATAACAATTGTAAATATATATGCACCCAACATAGGAACACCTCAATACATAAGGCAAATGCTAACAGGTAAAAAAGAGGAAATTGACAGGAATGCAGTAATAGTGGGGGACTTTAACACTTCACTTACACCAATGGACAGATCATCCAGACAGAAAGTTAATAAGGAAGCACAAGCATTAAATGACACAATAGGACTTCCCTGGTGGCACAATGGATAACAATCTGCCTACCAATGCAGGGGACATGGGTTTAATCCCTGGTCCGGGAAGATCCCACAACCACGGAGCAACTAAGCCCATGTGCCACAACTACTAAAGCCCGCATGCCTAGAGCCGATGCTCCGCAACAAGAGAAGCCACTGCAATGAGAAGCCCAAGCACTGCAATGAAGAATAGCCGTCACTCGCTTCAGCTAGGCAAAGCCCGCACACAGCAACGAAGACCCAACGCAGCCAAAAATAAATAAATTTATTTTAAACATAAATAAATAAATAAATGACACAAAAGACCAGATAGACATAATTGATATTTATAGGACATGCCATCTGAAAACAGCAGATTACAATTTCTTCTCCAGTGTACATGGAACATTCTCAAGGATAGATCACATCTTGGGTCGTAAATCAAGCCTCAGTAAATTTAAGAAAATTAAAATCGTATCAAGCATCTCTTCTGACCAAAATGCTATGAGATTAGAAATCAGTTACAGGGAAAAAAACATAAAAAACACACACAAACACATGCAGGCTAAACAATATGTTACTAAATAACCAAGAGGTCACTGAAGAAATCAAAGAGGAAAGCAAAAAATACCTAGAGAAAAATGACGATGAAAACACGATGATCCAAAAGCTATGGGATGCAGCAAAAGCAGTTTTAAGAGGGAAATTTATAGCAATACAACCCTACCTCAAGAAACAAGGAAAATCTCAAATAAACAATCTAATCTTACACCTAAGCGAACTAGAGAAAGAAGAACAAACAGAACCCAAAATTAGTAGAAGGAAAGAAATCATATATATCAGAGGAGGAATAAATGAAATAGAAACAAAGAAAACAATAGCAAAGATCAATAAAACTAAAAGCTGGTTCTTTGACAAGATAAAGAAGATTGATAAACCTTTAGCCAGACTAACTAAGAAAAAAGAGGGAGAGGACTCAAATCAATAAAATTAGAAATGAAAAAGGAGAAGTTACAATGGACACCGCACAAATACAAAGCATCCTAAGAGACTACTACAAGCAACTCTATGCCAATATAATGGACAACCTGGAAGAAAAGGACAAATTCTTAGAAAGGCATAACCTTCCAAAACTGAACCAGGAAGAAATATAAAATATGAACAGACCAATCACAAGAACTGAAATTGAAACTGTGATTAAAATTCTTACAACAAACAAAAGTCCAGGACCAGATGGTTTCACAGGTGAATTCTATCAAACATTTAGAGAAGAGCTAGCACCCATCCTTCTCAAACTCTTCCAAAAAATTGCAGAGGAAGGATCACTCCCAAACTCATTCTATGAAACCACCATCACCCTGATACCAAAACCAGACAAAGATACTACAAAAACAGAAAGTTACAGACCAATATCACTGATGAATATAGATGCAAAAATCCTCGACAAAATACTAGCAAACAGAATCTAGCAATACATTAAAAGGATCATACACCATGATCAAGTGGGATTTATCCCAGAGATGCAAGGATTCTTCAATATACACAGATCAATCAGTGTGATACACCATATTAACAAATTGAAGAATAAAAACTGTATGATCATCTCAATTGATGCAGGAAAAGCTTTTGATAAAATTCAACACCCATTTATCATAAAAACTCTCCAGAAAGTACGCATAGAGGGAAACTACCGCAACATAAAAAGGCCATATATGACAAACCCGCAGCAAACATCATTCTCAAGGGTAAAAAACTGAAAATATTTCCTCTAAGATCAGGAACAAGACAAGTATGTCCACTCTCGCCACTCTTATTCAACATAGTTTTGGAAGTCCTAGCCATGGCAATCAGAGAAGAGAAAGAAATAAAAGGAATCCAAATTGGAAAAGAAGAAGTAAAACTGTCATTGTTTGCAGGTGACATGATACTACACATAGAGAATCCTGAAGATGCCACCAGAAAACTACTAGAGCAAATCAATGAATTTGGTAAAGTTGCAGGATACAAAATTAAAGCACAGAAATCTCTTGCATTCCTATACACTAACAACAAAAGATCAGACAGAGAAATTAAGGAAACAATCCCATTCACCACTGCAACAAAAAGGGGTAAAATACCTAAGAATAAACCTACCTAAGGAGGTAAAAGATCTGTACTCAGAAAACTATAAGACACTGATGAAAGAAATCAAAGATGATACAGACTGATGTTCTTGGATTAGAAGAATCATTTTTGGAAAATGACTATGTTACCCAAAGCAATCTACAGATTCAATGCAATCCCTATCAAATTACCAATGGCATTTTTTACAGAACTAGAACAAAAAAATCTTAAAATTTCTATGGAAACACAAAACACCCTGAATAGCCAAAGCAGTCTTGAGGGAAAAAAACCAAGGTGGAGGAATCAGACTCCCTGACTTCAGACTCGACTACAAAGCTACAGTAATCAAGGCAATATGGTATTGGCACAAAAACAGAAATATAGATCAATGGAACAGGATAGAAAGCCCAGAGATAAACCCATGCACCTACGGTCAACTAATCTATGACAAAGGAGGCAAGGATATACAATGGAGAAAAGACAAGTCTCTTCAATAAGTGGTGCTGGGAAAACTGGACAGCTACATGTAAAAGAATGAAATTAGAACACTCCTTAACACCATACACAAAAATAAGCTCAAAATGGATTACAGACTTAAATGTAAGGCCAGACACTATAACACTCTTAGAAGAAAACATAGGAAGAACACTCTCTGACATAAATCAAAGCAAGATCTTCTTTGATCTACCTCCTAGAGTAATGGAAATAAAGACCAAAATAAACAAATGGGATCTAAGGAAACTCAAAAGCTTTTGCAAAGCAAAGGAAACTACAAACAAGATGAAAAGACAGCCCTCAAAATGGGAGAAAATATTTGCAAACGAATCAACCTACAAAGGATTAATCTCCAAAATATGTAAACTGCTCAACAGCTCAATATTAAAAAAACAAATAATCAAGAAATGGGCAGAAGAACTAAATAGACATTTCTCTAAAGAAGAAATGCAGATGGCCAAGAAGCACATGAAAACCTACTCAACATCACTAATTATTAAAGAAATGCAAATCAAAGCTACAGTGAGGTATCACCTCACACCAGTTAGAATGGGCATTATCAGAAAATCTACAAACAACAAATTCTGGAGAGGGTGTGGAGAAAAGGGAATCCTCTTGCACTGTTGGTGGGAATGTAGATTGATACAGCCACTATGGAGAACCGTATGGAGGTTCCTTAAAAAACTAAAAATAGAATTACCATATGGCCTAGCAATCCCACTACTGGGCATATACCCAGAGAAAACCATAATTCAAAAAGACACATGCACCCCAGTGTTCATTGCAGCACCATCTATAATAGCCAGGTCATGGAAGCAACCTAAATGCCCATCGACAGACGAATGAATAAAGAAGATGTGGAACATATGTACAATGGAATATAACTCAGCCATGAAAAGGAATGAAATTGGGTCATTTGTAGAGACGTGGATGGACCTAGAGACTGTCATACAGAGTGAATTAAGTCAGAAAGAGTAAAATAAATATCATATATTAACACATATATGTGGAATCTAGAAAAATGGTATAGATGAACCAGTTTACAAGACAGAAATAGACACAGATGTAGGGAACAAGTATATGGACACGAAAGGTGGAAAGCAGGGGTAGGGGATGAATTCGGAAATTGGGATTGACATATATACACTAATATGTATAAAATACATAACCAATAAGAACCTTATGTATAAAAAAATAAAATTCAAAAAATAAATAATTAAAAATAAATAAATTTTAATATGCCAAAAAAAAAGGAAGTCAGGTGGATCCCAAGTTAATCTATTTCCTTTCTTAGAAAGTGACCTACTATGGGGGTAAGCATGTATTTATTGACTCAGATAAAAATTGCTTTACATCTCAACTTTGATGATTACTAAATGTATGATTTTAGACAAGTGTCAGTTTCTTTAAAGTCTTAATGTGTAAAACAAAGTTAATATCTAATTCATAAAGCTGTGAAAAGTAAATGAGATCATCCCAGTGGCTGGCTCAATATGGTACACAGCAATTGTTACTTCTCTTTCATCACTTAGCTAGAAGCTGACCTGGGTCAGCACAGGAGATACATTTTCCCTACTCTGCACTCCCCACACCCATGCCTACAAACTCTCCAAATAGCTCTAGATCTCAAATGCATTTTTTCAATCCAAAATTAATCTCCACCATGGTCTTAGGATTCCTAGAGGATTCAGAGCCAGGTTCACAATGTAGACTTCCACTGTCAAGTGGTAACATGTGCCCAGCCTAAGGGCCTCACTTAAGTAATGTTTAACAGTAAGATATTCATATAAAAATATTCCACCAAGAGATATATAAATCCCAGTCGTATCTTTCTTAATGTACCTGTCTCACAAAATGCCCAATGCTTTTTTTTCCTATTTCCCATTCCAGCTGATTTCAGTTTTTCCAATTTAGAAATAAATCTCATACTGAGCAAAATCCCTTAAGTCCGGAACCCTGATCACCTTAGCAAGATTTCCTAGTTGCCTTAGAGGCTGGCTTTCTTATGGATCAGTCAATGGCATGCACTTCAGGTCATTCTGGCCCTAGTTGGCACACCGTTGATTTCAGGAGTCCAGGAGAGTATGTGGAAGTTCAAGCAGTGTCTTAGGAACTAAATCTCACCAGAAATTCCAACCTAATCTCAGTCTTGAAAGGACTCCTGGGGGATGTTCAGTATGCCCCACCTTCACTGCACAAGCCAGGTCTCACCAGACAGCCACGTACTGAGTGTATACATCAGTGGAGGGCTGACCTGCTGCCATATCACTGAAATCCAAAAATGTTCTAAGGAACATTCACAGAGCTATAAGGCCGTTGACAGTGCAAGCCTCCCTCCTATATTTCTAGCTTGCCAAAAATGTAATCTAAAATCGTACACTAACCCTTAAACTAGGACTATCTGACAGTTATGTATGACATAATTCCAAACATCATGGCAACCAAAGCTTTA
>NW_006789439.1:1403123-1440808 GCF_000442215.2 Lipotes vexillifer | reverse complement strand
GCTGCGGCCTCTCCCGCTGCGGAGCGCAGGCTCCGGACGCGCAGGCTCAGCGGCCATGGCTCACGGGCCCAGCCGCTCCGCGGCATGCGGGATCCTCCCGGACCGGGTCACGAACCCTTGTCCCCCGCGTCAGCAAGCGGACTCCCAACCACTGCGCCACCAGGGAAGCCCCAGAATGCCATTTTTAAAGGCTTATTAAATCTTTCTTCTTCATTAAGCCTTTCCTCAAAGACCAGTAGCCTCCATTGTTTCTCTGTGCTAATAAAATATTCAGAACACTTTTCTTGTAGAATCAAGACATAGCAGGGTGACCCCACACACCATCACAATTTCTCAAGGTATTTCACCTTTCAATTAACCAAGACAGATCTATGTTCATCACAGCAACAAATTCTGCTTTTAATTGGATGCATGAGTAATATAGTAGTTAAGATGTGGAGTTGTTGCTCTAGATTGTTTACATTTGCAATAACAGTTTTACCTAAATGTCTTCATGAAAATGTCAAATTTATTTCTCACTCAACAAAATACATTCAATGGCTAATCATGTACTCATTAATATCTTGTGTTGCCATCATGTCATTATTGGTTCTAATAATGCCTAATTGCAATAATAAATACCTAATTTGGGGGATTTGTTTATTTTCTAATTAGACATTTTTCACATTTCTATTCCATAATTATTCATGAGTAATTATTGTTAGTCACAAAATAGAATTATCGTTAAGCCTGTATAAACTGCAGCCAGCTTCTTACTGAAAAAAAGGAATTAAACTTTTCCTGCTTTATGTTCTAATTAACTTTTTTTTCTGTTTCGTGGAATTGCTCGAAACAATGTTGAGGGAAAATGTAAAGTAGAGGCTGATAACTCAAGACGTTTTTATAATTATAAATTCGCTGAAGGAAGTTTAAAGAATCATATAATTGGCGTTTTATTCTTATAGCCCTGCTTGGAACCAAATAAGGTTTTCTCAAAAGACTTTTGATTTGTCAAAAATTTGCTTATTGCTCGGTGACCCAAGGCCTTGTTCTCCTATGTTAAGGTACTAGGCAAATAGCAACAACACAAAAGCCTTCCTGGATCTGGATTTCGGTCTCACCCCTTCACCACCTCTTCACAGGCCATAAAAACATGACAACCACCTACATAGAACATCTAGCTGTTTCCAATGGGCCTTTCTACTTTCATGTCTGAGTATATATTCATCTTTCTTCTTGGAATGACCTCTAATTTTTTCAGTCTCTAAGAGACTCATACTCATCATTTCAATAACCAATTTCTCCATGCTTTCCCAAAGCCCTTAAGGAAACTTTTTTCTATTCTTCTTCCATTACAAACTTACATCTAGCATTACCACTTACCACTCTGGATTTTAAATATGGAATTTCTTGGGCTTCCCTGGTGGCACAGTGGTTGGGAGTCTGCCTGCCAATGCGGGGGGATGCGGGTTCGTGCCCCGGTCCGGGAGGATCCCACGTGCCGCTGGCGGTCCAGTGGTTAGGACTCCGCGCTTTCACTGCTGGAGCCCAGGTTTGATTCCTTGTCGGGGAAGTAATATCCCACAAGCCATGCGGAGTGGCCCCCCCCCCGAAAAAAAAAAAAAAAAAAAAAAAAAATATATATATATATAGAATTTCTTGACTATGTCTCTGACTGAATTCTGTCTCCCAACGGAGGCTATAAATGTGTTTTTTTCTTTTAAATCCTTGCTCTTGAAAGTGAGACAGACTGGGACCTGGGACCCTTTACTGCTTACATCTGGACGACCGTTTTCTCAAGCAACAGAATACAAAGAAACTATAAGGATCTAAAAGTCACTGCACACACGTGCAATCAGGACAAATTATAAACAAGAAGATAGAAAAGGGCCAAAACCCAACTGCCACTTCTGAGGTGTCGGGAGCAAAAGCAGGGTACTGCGCATGTTTCCCACACACAGCACGACCAAGGAGGGGGGACGACTGCCTAATCCACCCCTCTGGCCTGACCCACAGGTCCGCCCCTACCCTCAACCCATTTAACGGACCAGTTGGGCCCACCCCAGGGAGCCAGCAAGGGCACCTATAACTTCTTTTCACTCCCTCCTCCTGTGGCACCAGTCCCAATAAAGCCTTGCCTGAATTTCTTGTCTGGCCTCTTATCAATTTCTATTGATTAAAGAGTCCAAGAACCCAGGTGGGTAAAAAGTATCAATACAAGGGAATTAACACTGCCCTCAAGGCTTAACCAGTGAGGATGGCAGCTGGTGCATGATTACTTCCTCTTCCATGTCTTGGGCAGACATGGCATTATGGGTAATTCCTTGTGGTCGGGGGCTCCCCACTGGGACTGAGTCCCAGTTGCCCACAGGGGTAACCAGTTCAATAACGTGCTTTAGTTTCCCCTCCTTTCCTGTTTTACTCTTCCCAATCACCAATTCCTTTTCCATTCCTCTTTTATTGCTGCTGTAACAAACTGCCACACACTTAGCAGTTTAAAACAACACTAATTTACTCTCTTATCACTCTAGAGGTCAGAAGTCTGGACTAAAGCCAAAGTGGTGGCAGGCTGGTTTCTTCAGGAGATACTAGGGGAGAATTTTCTAGCTTCTGGAGGCCACCTGCATTCATTGGCTCATGACCACTTCTTGCATCACTCCAACTTCTGGCTTCCACTATCACATCTCCTACTTCCTCCTTTGACCTTCTTGCCTCCCTCTTAAAACGACCATGGGAGTGTATTTAAGGCCCACCCAATAATCTAGGCTAATCTACCCATCTCAAGATTTTTAACTGAATCATACTTGTAAAGTTCCTTTTGTCATATAAGATAACAGAATCTGGGGATTAGAATGTGGATACTTTGGTGAGAGGGTGGGAAGACAATTATTCAGCCTACCGCACTTCCAGAACTTACCACATACCATAAGCACGCTCATATTTCAAGCTTTGCATTTAGGGGAAATTCAATCAAAGACAGAATCCGAAAGAAATTAGAACGTCAGGATGGGAATAGTTATAATTATTAAAAGCTACAGAGCAACAAGATGTGACTTAGAAAGATAATACCACATTTGCAATGAGGAGGTCATTGGTAGACTTAGGACAGTTTCAAACGGTAATTGCTAAACTGCAGTGGATTCAGAGTTAATTCTCAAAGTTGTCTGAAAATATAAATGCAAAGGAAGCTCAATCAGCCTGCTCTCTTCCATGAATCACGAGTGTTTATGAATATGAAAACAGCTCAATATTTTCACAGGATGCACTAGTTATAAAGTTTAAACTTTATTTTTCAGGAAGGTCTCCCTGGCCTTGTCAATCTCATTCCTGACTACTGTGTACTTTCATAGCTTCCAATATTTTCTCTGTCCTCACATACAGCACCTTATGTAATAACTTAGGCTCTGGCTTCTCCCAGTGATTGAAGTTCTGTGGTGGTAGATACCATCTCTTTCTTCTTCATCTCTTTTCATTCTCAGCCCCTCACATGGTTCCTACCACAAAGTAGACACTCATGAAATAATTATTAAATAAAAGAAAGTGCCAACAAAATCTGTAAATATGATTTAAATGAAATCACAATCCATATGTTATGGGGCAGAGCTGAAAGGGAGCATGGAGATCTCTTTTTCAGGCTTGAATTTGTGGACTAAAAAGTGCATTTTTTCAGTCAACAAATGCCTATATGGATCACTTGGGAATGTTGCTAGAATGCAGATTCAGCTGTGTGTGGTGAGGCCCTAAATTCTGCATTTCACTTCAAGCTCCCAGGTGATGTCAACGCAGCTGGTTCTGGGACACTTATTTAATGAGGATCCTAGTTGAGCGGTTCTAAATCCCATGTGTGTGTTACAAAGCATCTTGGAAGATTTAAAACTGCATACCAGGGCTTCCCTGGTGGCGCAGTGGTTAAGAATCCGCCTGCTAATGCAGGGGACACGAGTTTGAGCCCTGGTCCGGGAAGATCCAACATGCCCCGGAGCAGCTAAGCCCGTGCACCACAACTACTGAGCCTGCATGACACAACTACTGAAGCCCACGTGCCTAGAGCCCGTGCTCCGCAACAAGAGAAGCCACCACAATGAGAAGCCCGCGCACCACAAGGAAGAGTAGCCCCGGCTCACCGCAACTAGAGAAAGCCCGCGCGCAGCAACGAAGAGCCAACACGGCCAAAAATAAATAAATAAAAATAAATAAATAAATAAAACTAAAACTGCATACCAGTGCCAGGGCCCTAGGCACAGATTTTGATCTGCTGGTGGGGGTGGAACTCCAGCATTCCTTTTTTGTTGTGTTTTGTTTTTTAAGATTCCCAGATGATTCTTACGGGTAGCCACGGCTAAGAACCACTGGTCTCAGCCAAGTTCTCATTTAACATATAAAGAAACTGAGGTACGGAAAGAGTAAGCTAAAGGTCAAGGCCGAAGTGGATGGACTTGTCAGAACTGGGAGTGGAGCCCCGCCTCCTGAGTCCCTTGGCCGGCTCTCCCGCACAATGAATTCAGGGAAAATGGGGAGATACGTTTGCATTTAGACACAGCCTCAGGGATCCCAGTGAGCAGAGCCAGTGAGAGATGACTCAGATATGAATTCCCTGCTGGCTCCCATTTTCATCCCCTTGGGCAGTGTGTAGGAGAGGTATAAACTGCATGAAGAGAGCATGGTCAAAGAAAATATCCCGGCTGATCTATTTTAGTTAAAACAGCTTTCTCCCCCCAGGTACTGTGAGATTGCTTGTCTGTCACGGTGTTGGCCTTGAGCGGGAGCTGGGCACCAGGGAAGGTGTTTTTAGTGGAGGGAAAAAATAGAAATAAAAAAGAGGGCTGAGCCACGGGGTGCTGGGAGCCACGGGGAGGGAGCCAGCGCTGTGTGCTAGGTGAATTGTTCTTCATCGCAAATATCTCTGGGCTAAAGCAGAGCCTCAGCTTTCACAGCACAGCTGCAATTAGCATTTCCCACGTCCCAGGATGTGTCTACCATCATCCATAGCATCGCACTGAACGCATCCAGTCCTTCCTAATTCTTTATGAATTTATGCTCTTTCGAAACTCCAGGCTGCTCCCTGCAAGCAGTGGCTGGATCTGAATAACAAATAGTGTGTGCCGAGTCCAGATGTCAGGATTTCGCCGCGTCCCTAATGAGCAGAGGCTAACATGGGGAGCAAGGGCCTCAGCAGCGTCTGAGGGCAGCGAAAGGGGAAGAATTCTGGGTGTCAAGGTGGCAGGGTGAGGTGAAGGAGGTTCTAAAGAGATGCCCCGGAGATGGGAAAGGGAAAATTGTCAGTTGTCTGTGACAAGGATGGTAAAGTTTTCAAACTGGTTCAAACTTCTTAACCTGAGGAACATGGCTTGTTTCTCAAGTCAGTAACCCTTGGCATGATGGTAGCCACCTTGGGTATGGACATTTCACTGAATTCTTTGTTCTTCTCTCTTAATGGTAGGTTGCACAGATGTGACACTTCCTGCCTGAGATTCTCTTAACAGGATCCTCTATTCCAAAATTTTAATGGTATCTAGGAATCACCTAAGGATTTTGTTGTAATGCAGATTCTGATTCACTGGGTCTGGGGTGAGGGCTGAGTTTTGACATTTCTAACAAGCTCCTCAGGAGTTGCTAACACCACACTCAAAGCAGCAAGGTGATATTTTGCTTTAGCCCTTCCAGCCTGCCTCCATGCTAGGCCACATGCAGGACTGGGCATGGGGTGAGGAGGCAGGAATAACTCAGGCAGACAAGAGGGCACCATGAAGGTCTCCCCCATGGGGCTCTGCTTTGCCACACTTTGCAGTGAGGGACCCTTCTTCCCTGCTTTTGGTCACACTCTATTCCAACACACAAGGGGCTTATTGAAATCAAAGCTCAAGGAAAAGAGCCTCTGGTCTTGTCCACAACTTTCTCTTCCCACACTTAAAAACGCACCTGACCACAAGGACACTAATGTTCCCCTCAGCGTGACTTAACTTTAGACAGACTTCTAGACTCTAGGCCTGACCTGCCTTTTCTTAGAATATTTACTTTAGAGAACTTGTCCTTGTAAATTCTTTCTCTACCCCTTGCAGGTGTAAACCTTTTAAAAAGCCTCTTCCCAATTTTTCAAAGCAAGAGTGTTTTTCTCAAGGACCTGGGAGCCATCTCTTTGAAAAGTACCAAGGAAGACAGCACCCCTCTTTCCCAGTTTCTGTGGTAGGGAAGGAGCCTAACTTTTGGGGGTGTCTTTACCAAGTTGTAAATTACCTCCTGTCATGAAGATATAAGAAAGTTTACTTTTTCATTCTATAAAGCCAGTTAGCAAACAGGTGGCCTATGATGACCCTCACCCCAACTCTTAAAAATCTCTCCCACCTTTTGTCTTAGCAGAATTGAGTTCAGACTACATTCTGGTCTTTCTTCCTTATTGCTACAGCTCTGAATAAAGTCTCCCTTGCTTGTTTAACTTCTTAGGACATTGGTGACAGGTTTTCCATTATGTGTGCTTTTTCTCCTTGGTTCAGTTGTTTGTTCCCAAGACCTGAGTTTAAAGTAGCCTGACAACTAACTGTCTCCACTATTCAGTGATGAAGACTTAGTGAAAGGGAGTGTAACTCTTCATATACCCCAAGGAGTTTGTATTAAAATCGGAACTATATATACTGCATAAGATCATTTATTCAAATCAGGAGACAATGAAATTGCAAACACATTTCTCCTAATCCTCATTTCACCAATAACTGTTTTAATGCACCTTTGAGTGCATTTGCTTTTTCCTGTGTCCCTAATTATCCTCTGTGCCATGGAGGAGCCCATTAGTTTGTCTAAGAGAACTCAGAAAATGATTCTTGGGAGGGTACCTCAGGAGAGTGAACACTGGAGGAGACATAACCAGTTGTATGAGGACACATGCTGGAGTTCATCATTGGTGTGTTGGAGAAATGAGAGGAGAAAAAAAAAAAAAGATGTTTGACCTAAAAGAGGAATATTTAAGAATAAATATTCACATACTGATTAGAAGACCTAAAGTTATATATGATGTATCTGAAAATAGCATCTAGATAATGATTTGGTGAAAGGGATCAAAACAACCACAACAAATGTGCATTGGGGGAAGGCAGACATATTAATAGAGGAAGATGTATCCGTACATGTGACGACCTGTGTTGGAATGTGCACGATGGCTTGTGTGTCTAGCATATGGACGGATGACCACTGCCCACATTTCAGAGAGCTTCAAAACCAGCAACTGAAATGCCAACACACTTTCAAAAAAAAATGCTTAATTATGCAATTTCAAATTGCCCCTGACTTGCTTTAAGCAGAATAAACAAAGCAATAAACCAATATTCAAAGCAATAGAAGGTGCTTGTGAGACATTTTGATTTTAAGGGCCTTTTCCTCTGATGACTATGAAAATAGAACTAGTTCCCACTTGGAAAGAGTTTTCGTGATTGTGTTTAAGTCACAGCTCACAGTCCTACTGGGTTTGAAAGAATCACAGTCATTCCCTGTTCTCCTGTAGGACCCAAGCTTTTCCAAATAAGAATGTTTAAGGGTTGATCTGCAAATGGGCAGATAACTATTTATGAAAGGTAACGTGTGTCACTTCAGTGTACATGTTCATGTGTAGCTTTGCTATTTGGTTTGCTCTTCTCATTCAAACTATCAGAATTCAGACAGCAAGACTACCATCTCCTCCAAGCTCTATATCAAATCTGTTGATATTCCCAGTGAATGCTGTTTATACTCCCAAGAATTCAGAAAACAAAGGTTTGGAATTCCCCCATCCTTTTCAACTTGGAAGCCAGGAAGCTGCCCTTCCCCTGTAGCTGCAATGTATGCATACTCACAACAAGTTTAAGAAATCATTTTCTGCTTTCTGAGCTGAGTCACAGTTTATTACCATTGTTTTATCAGTAGATGACTCAACCTTCCATGGCAAAGAGATGCTTGAATTAATATACTGCTATTATCAGGTGCTTTGGGAAACTGAAAGTACAGCGTAATGACAGTATTGGGATGCCTCAGTTGCTGTATTCGTATCTGTAGGAGGTTACTATCTACCTCATTGAATCACTGTGGGAATAGAATGAGATACAGGGTCTATAGAGCTCTTAGCACATTGCCT
This sequence comes from Lipotes vexillifer, assembly GCF_000442215.2. Taxonomy (NCBI): domain Eukaryota; kingdom Metazoa; phylum Chordata; class Mammalia; order Artiodactyla; family Lipotidae; genus Lipotes; species Lipotes vexillifer. Next base: position 1,432,731 of record NW_006789439.1, on the reverse strand, counting down.
TGCACATGGCTAAGTGCTCAATAGAAATAAGTTGCAAATGCAAAGCAGAAGTTCTACCACCACATTTAATGGACCAGTGCCAATCTGTTGCCTCACCTCAACAGACTTAAATAAAGTGTAAACTGTGCTGTCCTTTGGCTTTCTGATTTTACAGCCCTCCTTGGATTGGCTCTAGCACACCAGTGAGATTCCGTGGTGAAAACCTTCTAGAAGCTAAGCACCCTTGAGGGTGAGAAGAGTCAGTTGCAATAATCATCCTTGTCAGCACAGCAAGATCCCGGTCTCACACGCCTGCCTGCGTTCAACGCTCAAGACAGCATTAGACAAGTATCATTTTGTCAATTAACCTTTTTCCATTCTTAGTTTATTAGGGCCTAAGGAAATGCATTGACTAAACCGAGAGGGGCTTTTATTTCTTTGATGTGGTACTTGCAGCTTTAAACATAGCCTACCTGCACTTTCCCCTTATAACAGAGTCTCAGTTGTACCTCTCTGGCCAATCGGATAACCTTATGTCAAGCTGCATAAGAAAATCATTTTAATTTATGGGAGGCCTTGGTTTATTTAACATAAAGAGCAGTAGATGTCATGGTGTTTAACTCTGCTTTTCATATCCAGCCGGTCTAAGAAAGCGGAGGATATAGATGTTGCCTGTGATTGGTGACTGCTTACTCCTCTCTACCTGTATCCCCCTCGGCCCTCCTTACTGGGTACCTGAGACAGATGCCATGATGCACACGTATCTACAACGCTACCTGATGTAAAAAGTAATCGTAATCTCCTACCTGTATTTTTCTGTCTAAATATGAACCCACACACACAATCTTCTAAGGAATATATAATAACAGATACCATTTTGCCAGCCCCTTAAAAGGTGCTAAGTTGTACTAAGTGCTTCTCATTCAGTATTGCATTTTAATCCCCAAAATGACCCGCTACAGCAGGTATTGTTACTTCCATTGTACACATAAGGGAACTGTTAAAAGTCCTGTAACTAACCAGTGATCAAGCCAAGGTGGGAACCAGGGCATCCTAACTGCCTCCAACTCATGCAGTGGCTTGAATCGTTAACTCCCAGCCTATACAAATATAAATAAGAAGTGTGTTCCTTCCACTACACAGCCCAAATCTCAATTGAATGTGATACCAACTAAGAGGTAAAGCCATAGTTAATAAAATAATTAAGAATAACTTTGGCTGTACGGTACTGTTTGGCAGTGAATGGCAACATTGAGCTTGCTACTAGAATGTGTGAAATTTCTTAAAGCACAACGTATTTACTTAAGTAGGGAAATGGAAATTCTTTTATACATATGATTAATGTAAGAGGAAATAAATTTGAATTAAAGCAAGTAAATATTTGCTAATTCAGGGCTCTGGTTATGAAAGATGATGTCAGCTTGAAATTCCTCTCAGGACTGGCACGACCAGGAAACTCCATTGCTTCTGTTTCTCCTTTCTTTTCTCCCTACGTGTAATTCCCCACCCCATTACCATTGCCCATTCTTGTCCATTTCTGTTCCCTGCCTTCTCCCTGGACTTGGATCATCTCCCTATTTCTGTTGGCTACATTGGAATCCACCTCCTTTTGTATTCTGCTTCCCACCACCCTCTCCTACCTTATTACCATGGTTTCTCTTCCCTTTCCAGTTGTCACATTCATCCTTGGGCATCCCTACCCTCCAGCTGGTAGGTAGTTACTTCTGTCGTTCTCCCTGATGTTTATATCACTGTGGAGTTAGAGCCTCAATTTGAAATTATAAAATTTGACAGAGTCTGGTAAGAAAGTACACACTGGTTTAAAAAAATGAACTTCCCTATTTCTTAATTTTAAAAATAAATTCATCACTGAGAATTTGGGAAAATTAAGATCAAGTGTGCTTTTGTTATAGAAACACACATATATACACAAAATATATCTACAAAGTGATGGTCTACAATTGTCTTTTGTCTCTCTGTGGCTTCTTTAGCAATAGTTAACAACTGGATCTCCCTGCTCCAGCTATGTTGACCTCATCAGTGAGTCCGGTAAGACAAACAAGGAGACAAATGGAAAACCATTTAATTTTGAGGTCTATAAGGAAAAAAACATTAACATTTGCCAAATAGACTCAATCAGAAGGGGAATAGGGAGCATATTTTCAAGATTGGAAGAAATATAAACCATGGGGAGTAAAAATGGAAACTATAGAAAAAGAGTTCTCATAATCCTAGCTTTGCATGTTACTGCAAAAGATTCTAATCATCAAGTTATCATTATTAGTATTATTATTGTTATTACCAATAATAAACATAACCTGGCTGCCAACGGGATGCCTGGTGCTGCACAAGAGAGAATTAGACTCTGTCCCTGCAGTGCAGGCTCACAACAGATTATAATTGCAATAGAAATTCATATTAATAGGGATTCAATATTTTATTAGAAAAGTAACATTGTATTTCTCCTCTCTCTGGGTTTTCTACCACCAAGTAGAATACTGACTCGAAGAATGATGGTTCCTGGACCATAAAGCTAATAAATCTCCCACTAAGAATTTATCCTCTGCGGTTTCCCAAAATCAAACATTTCTTCACTTCTGCTTTCATACAATCCAGTGGAGTCATCCGACGTCTGTTCAGTTTTCTGCCTTTTAGATTGGTGGATTCTGTGGTTTAGGTCGAGTTGATTGATTTTACAGCAGTCATCTTAAGCAGTGATTTTCAAACTGCTGGTTCCAGCCTATTAGTGGGTCTTGGAATCTGTTTAGAAAGTCACACCAGGATTCTAATAAAAATAATAGAATGTACAAGCATAGAATTTTAAAAAATCCAAATATATTACATTTTGTAAGAGTATTTTTTCCTGAAACTTTTGTTTCACTTTTATTCATGTATGCGTGTGTGTGTTTTAATGGGTCGTTAAAATTAAAAGCATTTTGTGCTATTGTTCGTAATCAAAAAACGTTGAAAAAGCACTAAAGGTACAAAGATATACTTTCCACTCAATTTGAAGTTCAGGCTACCAGTCAATCAGTAAACATGACAGACAGTGAACACAATTTTCAATTACTCATTGTACCTCAAAAATCACCTAATATTTATTATGGTTACAGTGATCTTATATCCCTGAATTAATTCTAATTTCAAATATTCCTTTCCATTGCCACCATGAATATGTCCAGACTTGTTAGACCCCAAGTCCTGACTGTTGGTACATAAAAAACACTCACCAGGAGCTTCCCTGGTGGCGCAGTGGTTGAGAGTTCGCCTGCCGATGCAGGGGACACGGGTTCGTGCCCCGGTCCGGGAAGATCCCACATGCCGCGGAGCGGCTGGGCCCGTGAGCCATGGCCGCTGAGCCTGCGCGTCCGGAGCCTGTGCTCCGCAACGGGAGAGGCCACAACAGTGAGAGGACCGCGTACCGCAAAAAAAAAAAAAAAACCACTCACCATATGATATCATTTATAAAGCTGTTCATTCATTCTGTATTTTCTCAGGGTGTCATAGGCCTGTCTCTTCATACACCTTTTTGATGACACCCACTGGAATGGCCAGTCCTTCCTAAAGTACACCTTGCTGAACCTGCAATAGAGCTTACTTCTCACCCACATGCTCCACCCGCCAACAAAAGAAAAAGCTTTCCAATCTTAATTCTAGAATTTAGCCATATAACTAATATATTGCAAGAAAAGTTCCCATCTGCCTCCAGTAGATAAGTCACATATTTATCCCACCTTGGTAAGACTGCTTTCCCTTTGCCTTTATTCTAGCTAGAATTCCTATGCTTTTTCTGTACTTGTATCATTAGATCTTTTTAAGTTTGTATAAGTTAAAGACTAGATTTATATGCTATCCCACACTTTTCTCTGATTTCTTAATTTAATCCAAGTAAAAATATTTGAACTGGAGGTGGAGAGAAGGAAACATGACTGAATTATCAAGGTAATCTTCAAGTAAAGGCTCTGCGGGAGGCTACAGAAACTGGGATAACAAAATATGTAGCAAGTGCCGTTAGTATGAAGAGGCTTTTGCCTGGTGATGTTTCAGACAAAGACAGACACAGCACTGGGAGAGCTTTTATAGCCACAATTCCAGGGATGCTTCTAATTGTTCATCCTAAATAAACATTTTCTACTGCTCATGGAAATGTCCCCCGAAATTTTTATATTCCAAGCTTACAAAAATCTCATGATAATTCCAACATTGGCCATCGATAGGAAATATAGAGTTATATTCCTGCTTGGAAGGAAACTACTTGTTGATAAATCCGTTTATTTATAGTTTGTACTCTCATCAATATCAAAAAGGTAAACATAAGGGCAGTTTAAAATGCACTGGAAGATAAGGTGTTTAGGGCTAAAACAGAACAAAGTTCTTCTCATACTCATAGAAGGAAGAAGAGATGCTTTCAGTCACTTGAGGTGAGTAAATTATAATACTTGAATAATAAATTTGGATGTACTTTTTCTGGCAGCTAAGGTAAAAGAGAAAGATAAAAATTATCTGAATAGATATAATCTTTCCTGGAATTGAACTCAAGCAGAACTATACCTTGTACTTGTACTAACTTGTACTTGTACTAACTTGTACTTGTTCAGGGAGCCCTGAATGCGATGGCCTGGATATCACCTGGCTCTATTCACGGCCCCACTCCTAACTTATGTTGCCTTTCAATTATGTATCTATCTGATGGGGCAGTGGGGGGATGGAGGGCACTTGGAACTAGAGAATTGCTAAAGTCTGTGTAAGCATTAAAATTCTGATTTTATGACAGGATAGATTTGAAGAAATAGGGATATTTTAAGCCAAGAACTGTATTAACCACTGAAGAGTGCAGAAGTTGAAAAACAGTATGTGTGTAAAATTAGTCAGTTGTTATTTTTCCACATGGAAGTAGCAGAGTCGTTCATGTACCGTTCCAAAATCCATTGCTTCGTTTCAAAATACTGTATAGTCACTCACAGCATCTAATCAGGTGTAGATCCTATTTGCTGTCTCTTGCGTTTATCCACCTGCTTATCACCCCATTGCAACCATTCATTCTCCAGCCCCTGCCTTGTCTCCCCATCTCCAGCTTTAGCCCCCTACTCACCTGCCACGCTGCTACAAGGGTGATTTCTAAAAAAACTAATACCTTTCACAGTATTCTTCAGTGACTACTCAGCACTAGCAGGATAGAGTCCAAACTTGTAGCTCCCCATATGAAGCCCCATGACCTTGACCCTGCTTACTTCTCCACACAATTCCCTTGAATCCTAATGCTTCCTCCAGCCATTCAGAACTACTCACAGGTCCCCCCAAGGACCCACGTCTTCATGACTTCGCACATCTTGGTTCCTCTAAATATTTTTCTTTTCCCCTCTCACTATCTCAGTTCACTTGGCAAAAGTTTCCTGATCTTTCAAGATTCTATTAAATTGTTTCCTCTTTTATGAAGCCTCAATTCGATTCTCTTCTCTAGAATATTAACTACTCTTTCCTCTCGGCTTCACTGAATCTTGCACAAATTCTATCGTAGAGCTCATGACATTTTATTGCTTATAGGTCTGTTTTCCTTCCTCAATCTTTAGCACCAGGAGGCATGAAACATTTACTATTCTTATCCCTGGTACTCTGGGAATGTTTGGGATGAATAAATGTTGGAATGTTGGGTCCTCTCCCTAATTTCTAACTCTTAAAAAGCTGAACAAAATCCTTCTTTGTCTCTTCCCTGTTATTCATCATTTCAGTCTATCCTCATGTAGACTCCTGTCATAATGGCATCTTTTGTTCTCTTTCCCCTACTCAGTGGGGTTGTTAGCCAGGACAGCCTGTGTGATTCAGTAGCTTACTTCACTTCACCTTCTTTAGACTTCTTTCTTTATCTGACTCGTTCATATTCTATGGTCCTACTTCAAACATTTCTCATTGCCAGATTCCTCCTAGCAATTTTTATGTGTCTGTTAAATACTTTGCCCATCCCTATCACTCCATAAATACTAAGTGTGTTTGTTAAACAGTAATAATGTTTGCTGAATTGATTGTTGCTGTTAGGTCATATCTAGAAGTATTGCCTTTAAAAACAAAACCAGGGCAGTATAGCATAGTGGTTAACAAAGGCAATCCAGTAGAGCAGAGCGGGCTCAGTAATCAGATAGACTACTGAGTTTGAGCCCTGCCTCCAGCGGGTTAGCTGGGTGACTTTGGCCAAGTGGCTTAACTTCTGAATTGGTTTGCTTATCCATGAAAGGAATAAGCACACCTACATGTTTGTATTATTGTGAGGAATAAATAAAATAACTCAGCAGGATGTGTAGCTAACAGCAAATAATGAATAGTTGTTACAATAATAATTATTGATAACTGATGATGCCAATGATGGCTGATTCAGTGCACCTCGGTGTAACATTGAAGAATATCTAGGATTATTGCCCCTTTGGGTTTTGGGTATGGCCCAAAGTATGTTTGTAAACTGGTTTTTATTTTTCAGTATTAAGAGGCTTTGCTGCCCATTTGTTTTTTAACCAGGGCTTATGCTAATAGATAATTATTCCACAGTGATTCCATCTGGAGTCGATATTGAGTCCAACCCGCAATCAGCAGCTCCAGTGTAATCCTTGGTCCCCAAAGCCATGCTCCAGAGAATCTGTGGCAAACTGGAAGGCAGCATCGGCCTTTCTGCCTGCCTTTTCTGGGGTGGTCCCGTTATTATTGTGGTTGTTATTTTTATTATTATTCTCCATCTCTTTTTTTCAGTAAAGAGCTGAGAACCACTAAAAGAAAGGAAAAAAGACTCAGTAGCCTCAAGAATGTGATAAAGTGTCATTGGCAGCAGGGATTTGCACGATCTCACTGCTGACACAGGTAACAGCTTCTGAGTTCATCTTGGACAAAGGAAATCACTCTCTCCGATGAACACTTCGGGATGATTTTCAGCTTCTGATCTCTTGCTTTTAGCCAGCTACTGTAACAAAAGCCTGTAGGGAGAGCTAAAGCTTCGCCTACTTACAATAACCACATTCTGACTCTCTATTTAATTTTAAAAAACAAACTCAGAGCTCCAAATCACTCTCATATTTAATATTTTGTCTTAAACTAGCTATTTTATTTTGCTTTTTTAAAATTAAAACATAGCTTTATATAACGGGCAGCAGGAAAAAAAGAGAGAGAAAGGAAGAGAGAAAAAAATTGTGACAACGGGAGTAGCTTTAACAACAGAAGCTCATTTCTTCCTCTTTCGAGGCAATGAAGAAGGCATCAGCTAAGGCATTGTTAGTTCTTTCATGCCAGCTAGAGCTCAGAGTGACTACATGCCATCGTTTTCAATAATGCCTGTGTGTTTCCGAGGAAATACACACACATATGCACGCACACAGAGTCATACTTTAAATAAATTCTAACAATGAGCCACCTGCCTGTTAAATATGATTACACAAATGTGATTTAAGATGCTTTCTGAGTATTCCCTTCAATTCTCTTTCTATAGACAAACTGCAAGCCACCTGTGGATTTCAGACCATGTTATGACCCCCTCCCTGGCTTCTTTCCAAACTCAAAATCAGTAGCATAGTTGCCAATCTGGGTTCAAGCCTTTGCCACCTCCTGAATAAGTTACTGACCAGTGAAATGGTACGAAGAAACACCTGCAAATCATATAACTTGGTCAATCACTTCAAAGCAGGCTGGGCTTCACACTGCCTGAGGCAGCATATTATGCAATGATGTTCCATGTTGACAGTAAACCATGGTTTTATGCCACCATTCAGTATAGCAGCTCTATTTAGCTTTTTTATTTTATTTTATATTTTTTTATTTTTTTATTTTTTTTGGCGGTACTCGGGCCACTCACTGCTGTGGAGTCGATATTGAGTCCAACCCGCAATCAGCAGCTCCAGTGTAATCCTTGGTCCCCAAAGCCATGCTCCAGAGAATCTGTGGCAAACTGGAAGGCAGCATCGGCCTTTCTGCCTGCCTTTTCTGGGGTGGTCCCGTTATTATTGTGGTTGTTATTTTTATTATTATTCTCCATCTCTTTTTTTCAGTAAAGAGCTGAGAACCACTAAAAGAAAGGAAAAAAGACTCAGTAGCCTCAAGAATGTGATAAAGTGTCATTGGCAGCAGGAATTTGCACGATCTCACTGCTGACACAGGTAACAGCTTCTGAGTTCATCTTGGACAAAGGAAATCACTCTCTCCGATGAACACTTCGGGATGATTTTCAGCTTCTGATCTCTTGCTTTTAGCCAGCTACTGTAACAAAAGCCTGTAGGGAGAGCTAAAGCTTCGCCTACTTACAATAACCACATTCTGACTCTCTATTTAATTTTAAAAAACAAACTCAGAGCTCCAAATCACTCTCATATTTAATATTTTGTCTTAAACTAGCTATTTTATTTTGCTTTTTTAAAATTAAAACATAGCTTTATATAACGGGCAGCAGGAAAAAAAGAGAGAGAAAGGAAGAGAGAAAAAAATTGTGACAACGGGAGTAGCTTTAACAACAGAAGCTCATTTCTTCCTCTTTCGAGGCAATGAAGAAGGCATCAGCTAAGGCATTGTTAGTTCTTTCATGCCAGCTAGAGCTCAGAGTGACTACATGCCATCGTTTTCAATAATGCCTGTGTGTTTCCGAGGAAATACACACACATATGCACGCACACAGAGTCATACTTTAAATAAATTCTAACAATGAGCCACCTGCCTGTTAAATATGATTACACAAATGTGATTTAAGATGCTTTCTGAGTATTCCCTTCAATTCTCTTTCTATAGACAAACTGCAAGCCACCTGTGGATTTCAGACCATGTTATGACCCCCTCCCTGGCTTCTTTCCAAACTCAAAATCAGTAGCATAGTTGCCAATCTGGGTTCAAGCCTTTGCCACCTCCTGAATAAGTTACTGACCAGTGAAATGGTACGAAGAAACACCTGCAAATCATATAACTTGGTCAATCACTTCAAAGCAGGCTGGGCTTCACACTGCCTGAGGCAGCATATTATGCAATGATGTTCCATGTTGACAGTAAACCATGGTTTTATGCCACCATTCAGTATAGCAGCTCTATTTAGCTTTTTTATTTTATTTTATATTTTTTTATTTTTTTATTTTTTTTGGCGGTACTCGGGCCACTCACTGCTGGTGGCCTCTCCCGTTGCGGAGCACAGGCTCCGGACGTGCAGGCTTAGCGGCCATGGCTCCCAGGCCCATGCCACTCCACGGCATGTGGGATCCTCCCGGACCGGGGCACGAACCCTCGTCCCCTGCATCGGCAGGCGGACTGTCAACCACTGCGCCACCACGGAAGCCCTATTTCTTGGATTTTTAAATCCTCTTGTACAGTAGTTGTTGATCTCTCCTGAGGTTGTGATTATAGCTTTAACTATTGACACTTCTATCAGAGCCAACCCCAATTCTTCACCTTCAAGCTGACATGAAATGGTAATTCTTCCAACATCGCAGCCTCTGAGCCTTGAACCCCAGCTCCACCTACTTTGCCCCACCCAGGGAGCACACGGATGTTGGTTAGCTGGTTTCCTTAGCAAAAAGTAGTCTTCAAATCGCTTTCCCTTGCTGTACTACTTCTTCAAAGAGCAGAGGTAAGTCTGTGAGTGTAAGTCTGACTGGAAACATAGAAAGTGCTCTAAGACACATGCATCTAAAAAGCTGCCTCTTTCCCACTCAAAAATTTGGTGTTCGCCATTATCTACCTGGAGCACTGTCTATCAAGTTATTGAAATAATTGACAGTGATCACTTCTTTAGAAGAGATTCTACCTTTCTGTTTGTTGATGAATCTCAGGGATAAACTCTGTAAGTTCCAGCAGTTTGGGTATAATTAGAAAGAAACTACATTGAAAATCAAAATATATAAGAATCAGCTCAGCCATTAATTAGCTGTGTGACTCTGAGTAAGTAACTCAACTTCTCTAAGCCTTGGGTTACTTCATTTAGAAAATGAGAAGACCTCAACCTTCCTCCCAGCCTAAGTGTGAGACTTAAATGAGAAAGTGTGCATGGAAGTATCTGGCACACAGTGGATTGTCAGTCAGTTTTCTTCGTGTTCTATTTTGCCCTTTGCTCTATCAGGTTTGCAAGACCCATTGTTGCTTGTGAAAAACTAGACAATCATTCTGTCGTATTTCTTCACCCTAGTGTAGGTTAGATTAAGGAGCTTGATCTTATCAGTTGAGCTAGTCCAGTTTGTATTATCCCTACTGGCTTTGCCTTGGTGCCTGGAATTATTCTAGTGTTTACTCCTTTTGGTGGAAGCAATGATACAATAATACGGTGATGCAATGGGCCTTGATGGGTTTTGAACCTCTTACTTAGTTGATCAGGGTACTTCCAGTTCTAACATTTGTTTACATTGACTTTAAAAGAGACTGTTCCAAGTAGGTCCATGATCTTCTTAGACTACTCCTACTAAATTCTTACTGTAGAAATATATAAGCCTTGCATATAAACCTTCCATGCCTCTGGCAAAGGAAATCCTATTCAGGGTACCATAATTTCAAGAAGAAACTATGTAGAAAACTGAAGGGAGATGAGGTAGCTTTATTCCCTTTTAAGAGTTAGGTAGATTATCATCTCTTTGCTTGAGAGATTCAACTTAGCGGAGGATTGTTTAGGTACTGGTTGTAGAAAGGCCTAAATTTGCTGTCCCTTTCTTCTTGCTTTTGAAATGTGGAAAAGAGGGACAAGGAAATACTTAGAAAGAGAGAAAGAATGTATAAGAAATAAGCTAGATAACAGATTGTCAATGTCACTTGCTGTGATTTTCCTAAACACCAAAGAGCTTGAAGTTTCTAGAATTTTGATGAAGGCTAAGTACCCCTTCAGTGATATTGTTCATAAAATCATGCATGTCAGAGTTGGAAGTCACTTCAGAAACCACCTATTGTATGAATCCCTTTTGCTGTCCCAGAAAAATGAACATCAGGCTCTATTTGGACATTACAGTGCAGAGAACTCAGCTCCTGGCAAGAAACTCCATATTCCACTTTGAACAGATCTGACTATAAGGAAACTAGATCTGTTCCTTACTTTGAATCAGATCTCTCTCTATTACTTCTATGCATATGTTCTTATTTTACCATCTGGAGTCACAAAGATAAATCTGAATCTTCCAAAATGTGAAGGCATTTATCATCTCCCACAGGTGTGTTCTTCTCTAGCATAAATATTCCAGTTTCTCTAACCACTCTTCTAATAACAAGGTTTCCTTTTCCTCAACACTCTGATCACTCTTTTGAATACATTATGGTTTTTCAATGTTTATATAAATTATGACACCGAAAACTGAACACAAGATTTGGCATGTGTTTTTTGTGGCCAATCAAAAGAGAGCAATAACCTCCATACCGTTTTTCTCAACACTCCATATATATATGAAGGTGTATTTAGCTTTTGCTATATGTGTCTGGTACTGTTCAACATACTTTACGTACATTAAAGCATTTAATCTCACTACAAACCTGTGAGATATGTACTTTGATTATTCTCATTTTTTTAAATTAGGAGACTACACTATAGTCTATATTAGTGTTTCTCAAGCTTTAATATGCATAAAAATCATATAGGATTTTTATGAAAATTCAGATGTTAATTTAGTAGGATTTCTATGTGTCCTGAAATTCTGCATGTCTAACAAGCCCCCAGGTGATATTGGTGCTGCTGGTACAGGGAACATAATTAAAGTAGGAAGGGCCTATATAATATGATGAAATGATATGAAATGATAAAACAGAAAATCCTTAAGCTGCAGTAGCCAGAGGTATCTTTAACAGCATTTTAGGAAGTTTCAGAGAATTTATTTAATTGGAGAACTGTTTTCAGTTTACACCTTAATTTGAAAGATGTTCTTCCTACCAGCAAGAACTGGCTTATAAAACCCCATCTACCATTTAAGTATGGAATAACAACAATAACTAACATTCATGAAGAACTTGCCATAGGTCAGGTTCTGTTCTAAGAAACTTACACATCCTATCATTTAATGTTTCCAACAGTCCTATAAGGTAAATCCTATCATTATCTTGTTTTGAAGATGAGAAAACTCAAGCAAACAGGAGAGCAAAACTAACATCTCTAAGCTTCTGGCCAATGGAAACACAAAGATTTAGTAGATCACCGAGATCACACAGTTAGGAAGTGGCAGAACTGGGGTGCAAACCTACCTGATACAAGAGTCCGCCTGCCTAACTATGAAGCAACACACCTGCCTGTGCTTACCTCACAGAAAATAAAGGCAGCAGTCCAAGAGATTGAGGGGCAGAGAAATTTCAGAGGCCAGCAAGTGGAAAGTGACCACTTCCCAGGCAAGAGAGTAGCTGTGGAGAAGGTAGTTCTCTAACATTGAAGTAAAACAATCTGTGTTAAATTCTGTGATAAAGGCTATAATAAGAGTGAACGTTGATCAAGTCCACAAACAGAGACCACAGACTTTCTGTAGTTAATAATAAGGATTTTATTCTTTAATAAATCAGATCTAGCTCAGATCCTGTGCTAGGTGCAAATGTACACATGCCAGTCCTGCACACTGTGAGCTCATAGTCTAGCTGGGGAACAATTTACAAACAAATCATTCTCTAATAGAATATAAGAGCTGCCATAGTCACAGTGGAAGAGTTGATGAAGGAAAGACAACAGTGAAGACATTCATTGGGGAGACTGGTGCTAAAGAGCAACCTGGCAGAGAAAACCAGAAGAACCAAGGTAGGCACAACCTAATCTTACTCTTTCTTAGGTAGTTGTAATGGTACATCAAATTGTTTTATATTTAAATGTTTGCTCCAGAAGGGTGATTAATTTTCATGACTCTCAAATTATGCTCCCAAGGAAGACTGCTCTAATGTAAAAACAACGGAATCTTTCCATTGTAAGTTTGATTTTTCTTACATTTTTTTCTTAAACCCATTGGCAACTGCTTTTGTCAGCTATTTAGAAATCTCAAGCAGATATTAAAGAAACCATTAAAAGCAGATGTTTGAGCCTTGTTTAGCAGTAAATTTGGATAGTAAAATTATCCCTAGATTCTTTCCATTAACGAATTAATACAAATCAATTTCAATGTTATTGCCAAACATTGGAGTTTTCAGGGGCTCTGCTGGATGAACAAGTGTATTTTGCCTGTTAAGAATTATTAAATTCACTTGTTTTGATCAGATTTATATTTTATGTTTCAAAACTTTACTATGTGCCTTAGGCCAGCATACATGACACGGCAAAGGTGGACTATACATCAGTAACACTCGCAAGTTCAAGTCCTCTGACTTTTTATGTAGTGTGTAAGAGTATAAATAGCACACACATAAAAAATAATTTAGGTTGGGAAATTTATTCCTGAAAGTATACAAGAGAGATTGTTCAGGAAGCCCCATGTAGACTGCAGGAACAGCATATGGCTTATGGCTTGGACACTGTGACCAAGACATTTCCCTCCAGCTGGTACCAGTGTAACTAGTTGCAAGAAAACATCCAGGAGTAGCAGAGGCACTTCCAGTGCTGAAAGCGCTGCAACACTTATTTGGCAAATGTCATTTGGACAGAAATTTTATACCTATTTGGGATGGAAGGAGAGTGATATAAAGGGAAAGAAGCAGCAAAACATTTTAGCACCTACTGCCCACCTCACCACTTCTCAGCGTCCTGCAACCTCTTTTAAGGTGTGCTCCTTCAGAACTCCACTACGTGAGAGCACACAGATATCTCTTCCCTACTGAAGATGTCTGCTTATTCATCTGGTAGGATTCCCTGTGTTCACTGATTGTCACTCTGTTAGGGGCTGGAGAAATACCGGCCTCGTGCCTACTCTCAAAGCAGCAAACAGTGTAGGAGAGAGAGAGACAGGAACGCAGAGAATGATGATTGGTTAAGCATTAGGTGCTGCACTGGGTACAGTGGGAACAAAGGAGTGAAGCCATTTCTACCTAATCCAAGTGAAGAGAGGAAGGCAGTTGTGAGGAGGAGGGGAAATGCTTCACTTGAAAGAGAAGTGACATCTGATGAGAGTATGAAAAACAAAGGTAGAGGGGCTTCCCTGGTGGCGCAGTGGTTGAGAGTCCGCCTGCCGATGCAGGGGACGCGGGTTCGTGCCCCGGTCCGGGAAGATCCCACATGTCGCGGAGCGGCTGGGCCCGTGAGCCATGGCCGCAAAAAGGTAGAATTTTAAGAAGGCTAAGAGAAAGGAGATCTAAAGAAAGAGAAAGCAGGATATGCGAAGCCATGGAGACCTTGAAGAACAGGACCCATAGGAAACTGCGAATAACTTGGTATGGCTGGACTCCTTAGGGTGGACTCCTTACTACATACCTATTTACTGTGGGTGGCTCTTGAGACAAAGAGATGAACTTGAAGTCTATTGTAATGGTTGAAATAGAAGAAGAAAGTCTAATTGGAATGGAGAGATGGCAAGCCCAATTAGATGGCTATGACCAGAACTGAGCTGGCGTTTGTCACCGACGGTGCTGGGAGTGAGGGGAAAGGACACAGTGGCTGATTCCCTGGATTCAGTTTAGGGGTGTGTATTGGGAAAACCTACAGCTCTCCTCCTGAACACTTCACTTCTGACACTTCTTCCAAATGTGTGGGAGGTTCCCCCCGCCCCCAAGCTTTTCTCTGACACAGCTGGATATCCTACAGTTTAAGTCAATTCTGACACTACATACCTGGAGATAGCGTCATTTCCCACAGACGAAGGGCTTAGTCTCATGAGACTGCCCCCACTTCAGACGCCAGTCACGAGTGGTGGCCCCGGGGTTACCCACAATTTCTGTCCAACTTGTAGTTTCCCACGACCTCCTCCCCTTAGATTCAATTATTTGCTAGTGTGACTCGCAGAACTCAAGGAAACACTTATGTTTACCAGTTATTAAAGGATATGATAAAGGATACAGATGCACAGCCAGATAGGGCAAGGTCTGGGAGGGGCTTGAGCACAGGAGCTTCTGTCCCTGGGGAGTAGGGTCAGCTTCTTGGTTCATGGGTGTATTCACCCACCCAAGCTCCCCAAGCCCCATATTGTTGGGATTTTATGGAGACTACTTCACATAAGCATAATCAATGATTAACTCCATTTCCAGCCCCTCTGTAGAGAATGCGGTGGGTGGAAGGAGCTGAAAGTTCCAAGCTTCTAGCCATGGCTTGGTCTTTGTGGTGACAGCCCTCATCCAGGAGCCCACCCAGAGCCCCCTCATTAGAACAAAAGATGCCGCTAGTGCTTTTATCACTTAGGAATTTACATGGGTTTTAGGAACCCTGTGCTAGGAACCAGAGACAAAGAACAATATATATATTTTCTATTATCTCACCAGTTGTGTGAATGGTGATCCTATTTGATACATACGTGGGGTATGTATCAAATTTTGGAAATGTCTGTTACAGATCTTTTAATTCCTTCAAATTAAAGAGCACTGATTTGGAAAGAATTCATTGCATCATTTTATCTAAGTCCTATGAGTATTCTAACAATCCCTCATGGCCTAAATGAGACTATAAAACAAAACTACATGCTGTTTGCACCACATTATTCTAATATTTCTTTTCATGTGGGACATAGCCATCCCTCTGGAAACAGTGTGGAAAAATGAATCAGGAGCAGTTAAAAATGTAAGGAGAAGCATCAAGTTATTAGGCAAGGCTTTGAAAAGATAAATGGTTTGTGAAGGAAAGTTTAATTAACAGGTTACACTATATACGTGTGCAAAATGCCTATGATGCATGAAAATGTTTTTGTCTACTTAATTTTCCTAACACTCTGTGTTTATATTTAAATCAATTAAAGGCGAACAGTCTTGTGCTCTTAAATAACTTTGTGGTAACTGATATGTGCAGAAGCCAAATTGATGGCATGTTATGAAAGCTAGCTAACCCAAAGTCTTGTAGTCCAAGACGCCACGCTCAGTGATGAGTGCCTGAGGGCAGTTGTTCTACAGAGTAAGCTACTGTCCTTATGGGGAAAGAATCTGAAAGCCTCCTGTGCAGCAGACAAAGCCTTGCCATCCAAAGGGAGATTTGCAACTCATTAAGGGAAAGCCAAGAACATAAGCTCCTCGAGAGCAGACACCTTTGTCCGTTTTGTTCAGTGACATATTCCAAGTGTTGAGAACAGCGTAGGTGTCCAATAAGTATTTTCTTAATTAATGAGTTACTGAATAACTTAATTAATGAATTTCCACAGCAACTTGGCAGCATGATGTGAGAGCAAAGATTTGGCATCAGAAGTCCTGGATTTTAACCCTCATCGGTAGTGTGATCCTGAGTAATTTATTTCCTTTTGAGCTTTAGTTTCCTCATCAGTAAAATGGAGACAGTAGTTATGAAAATGAGGTTATAAGAGATAGTTTATGTGAAATCACATTATAAGCATTAAAGGACTGATGTGTTCTTTTATCTCCTTGAAGGCAGAGATTCTGCTTATGCATTACTGAGTAATTTCTGATCCCCACTGCTTAGGTATTTGTTATTTTTTTTTAAACCCCCGACACACAGTCTGCAATAAATGTTTATTAAAATGACTTGAAGTCACCATGGCTGGTACATTTTGTACTGGGAAGCGGAGGAGAAAGTAGTTGACAGAATGATAAGAACTCGTTGACAAAAAGCATCAACAGTTGGTTTACTGGTTTCTAAGATCTGAATTTCTTTCCCAGTCTGGATCCTCTCTCTCAGCCTGATTTCTAGAATCACTTTGATCATGACAATTACTCCCCTACCTTCATGTAGAATTATTACCTTATATGACAGAGTAAGCTGTATCTATTGGCTCTTTATAGTACAGATCTATTCCTGACCAACGGCAGCTCATTTGAAAATGTCCAGATCTCCGAATACCGTATGTGGATATGTCAATATGTATGGTCTGTGCCCAGGAAAACTTTCTCAGAGTATATGTATATTTAAATAAGTCCTCATCTCATGGACAGGTTAGTTTTCAAATTTTCACTTGTAAGAAGCTTATTCAAGAATTTCTTCAACAAACATTACATCCTTGTTGTTCTGGCCTCAGTGTTAAGCACTGGGAAACAAAGATGCCTAATATGTCATCCCTTCCATCTCTGGCTACTTCTCATTTTCTAGAGGCATGGAGAACAGGGACAAAGCTGTAAGGTAATATGAGCAAAAGATGCCTTGGTGGCAATGCAGATTTGGAGAAGGGCTTGGAAGAATAAGTGAGATATTTAGCAGCTAGAATGGCCAGGCCTGGATAATTGTTTGGATATGAGAATTGGTGGAGTAGGTATAATCTAAGATGGCTCTCTGTAGTTATGGCTTCAGTGAGTGGGTGAATGGCTCTACTGTTTGCCAGAGAGACACTCAAAGAATAAGCAGGGTTTTTTTTGTTTTTTTTTTTTTGCGGTACGCGGGCCTCTCACTGTCGTGGCCTCTCCCGTTGCGGAGCACAGGCTCCGGACGCGCAGGCTCAGCGGCCATGGCTCACAGGCCCAGCCGCTCCGCGGCACGTGGGATTTTCCCGGACCGGGGCACGAACCTGCGTCCCCTGCATCGGCAGGCGGACTCTCAACCACTGCGCCACCAGGGAAGCCCAGAATAAGCAGTTTTAAGGCAGGAAATAATTACCCTAATTATGTATAGTACTTAGCATGACTCTGGAGTTCAACAGATTGCACCTCGACAGTATCTCCCACACGTGAGGCACTCTGTATGTATTAAATGAATCAATTGGTGAATCCCCGAACTAACGTTTACTGGTTGTGAGGCACTCTGTAGGTATTAAATGAATCAATCGATGAATCCCAGAATTAACGTTTACTGGTTGTGTGACTTTGGGCAAGTCATTTAACCTCTCTAAGTCTCATTTTTTTCAACTGGAGATAGCAGTAGCTACTTAATAAGGTAATTAATTGTTTGAAAAAATAGAAAGAAAAGGTACATATAAAGTAGCATAATACCAGGTACATAGTAAGCTTTCAATAAATGGTAACCATTTGTATTAAACTTTGTGTCTCAGGGATTATGTCTGTCAGACGTGTCAGAGAGAGAAAATAGATGTGAATAATCATTAATTTTCTTAATAATATTTAGAATGTTTTTTTACGGGTGTTGACAGAGCCTCTCTCTGACACCAAACACATAGTCTTGAATGATTTTGTGAGAACATGGCACACTAATCACTTGGGTCTGGTGCTCTCCCACCTAGGGTGTGGTTGAAATCCCTATCAGCACTAAACCCTCACCCACCCGGTCACTTTGCACCTCTCCTGTCCTCTCCCACAAGATGGCTAGATCAATGACAGAGGATGAATGAGAAGAAAGAGGACAAGAAAAAGTAAGAACTGACTCCCTCCAGCCTACTAACTTAAAGTTTAATATTGTGTGTAAGGGCAGATCTTACAGTCAACATAATTATATGCATAATACGTGTGGATATGCAAAAACATGTAAATCATACTACTTTAAATGCAAATATATACATGGTCTTTTCTATTATCTATGCCACTTGGATTTGACCCTCAGGATAACCTTAGTGGAAACTACTGCCCTGGGTACCATTTTTTAACTGAATCACTGATCTGAGATGTTTTTTAAAAAGGAACTCAGGAATGAAAAAGAAATATGTTTTACAGTTCGCATCTGCGTGGGTTAAATGACCTGCTATGATTCTGTAGATTATATTCCTTTTACCGCCTTGGACTATTAATTAGTTTTATGTGTACATGTTTTCTCTCCCACCGCCCCCAATCCCAGGTTGCCAGTTCCTTGAAAGGAGGCACTGTGTATTATAACACATCACGTCCCATTATTAACCCGGGCAAATCAGGTCTTTAAAAATGGTGGGAGTGATCTGTCGTATGAGGTGATACCATCTTATCTGTTGCTCACTCCTCACTCCATTCTCTTTACCCTCTAGCTTTCACATTTTTACCCTTTTTTCACCTTGTTAGCCCTTCTTGGTCTCCTCCCTCTCTTCTCTCTGGACTGTAATTTTGTCTCTCCTCCTTAGCTCAGCATAATCCTGCATCGTAGAAATTCTCCCACTTTACCTGGATCCCCAAAAGTCCCCTTCCTGTTCCCTCCTCTCTAAAGCAAACTCCCACCAACCATGAGTATGTTGGAACACATACTCATCCATGGTTTTTAGTCCTCTTTTTCAGATGCTACACGAAGAATCTTTATATCTGGTTTGAAACGATCCAGGCACCCAGAGTGTTTGGCGTTGTTAAAAAACAAAATTCAACTGAGTACATTTTAAATATCTTACTGGCTTTATTCAATGAGTCATGAATTGGGCAGCATCCAGTTTAATGAATAGAAAGGAGTTCTGAGGAGCTGTACAAAATGAAAGACTATTATAGAAGGAAGGGAGTGGGAACAAGGTAGTTACAGTAGACAAAAAAGTGGGTTGGTTATTGCAATGTCATTTTCCTTTAGGTGAAGACAAGGAGCTCAGGTAGATTACCTAACTATTGCTAATTAGGTGATTCCTGATTGATGATTGACTGTTTTAAGCTTCCATTTTTGGGAGAGCTGAAACTGCAATTAATCTATGTCTGGTGATGTGATGCTTAGCATAAGAGACTCCATTTTGGGCCTGTTGTCTTATTAAACTAACAGGTGTGAATAACACTGTGTCCTTGTAGAGACATTATTGTTTTCTCTTATAGTGAGACAAAATGGCCTGCTTATTCCTCAAGTGTACCCCAACAAAAAAGGCTTTCACAACTTTTTCCGACAGCCATGTCTCACATTGTAGAAGGGTGGGTTATAGCCTATAGGCAACAAAATATTGCTAAGTGTCCTATCCAGGAGTTCCTTAAGTTGCTTCTGGTGCAAACATCCTTATTTCCCCCTTCCATTAGTGTTTCATCCAGGGATTCTCCATATCCAAGTTCATGTTTGTTGACTGCTCTTCATTGTCACGTACCTGCCAAAGTTCCAGATCTGTCTGCTCTAGACTTGTTAATGGTTTTCACTGGGTTTGGGCATATATTACCTGCTCAAATAGCTTCTAAGGTCCACTGGGAAATGAATAAATCATTGTTGCTCTGTCAGCACAACCTCATAGAGGATAGCTCACGATTATGTCTCTGCTTTTTAAGAATATAGCTCTTGGGCTTCCCTGGTGGTGCAGTGGTTGAGAGTCCGCCTGCCGATACAGGGGACATGGGTTCGTGCCACGGTCCGGAAAGATCCCACATGCCGCGGAGCGGCTGGGCCCGTGAGCCATGGCCGCTGAGCCCGTGAGCCATGGCCGCTGAGCTTTCACGTCCGGAGCCTGTGCTCTGCAACGGGAGAGGCCAGAACAGTGAGAGGCCCGTGTACCACAAAAAAAAGAAAAAGAGAGAGAGAAAATAGCTCTTTTATTTATTTATTTATTTTTAATAAATAAATTTATTTATTTATTTTTGGCTGCATTGGGTCTTCATTGCTGCGAGCAGGCTTTCTCTAGTTGTGGCCAGCGGTGGCTACTCTTTGTTGCTGTGCGCGGGCTTCTCATCTTGGTGGCTTGTCTTGTGGAGCACTGGCTCTAGGTGCGCGGGCTTCAGTAGTTGTGACTCGCGGGCTCTAGAGCGCAGGCTCGGTAGTTGTGGAGCACAGGTTTTGTTGCTCCGCGGCATGTGGGATTTTTCTGGACCAGGGCTCGAACCCGTGTTTCCAGCATTGGCAGGCGGATTCTTAACCACTGCGCCACCAGGAAAGTCCAAAATAGCTCTTTTAAAGAACACTTCTGTTACATATGCCAGGGAGGTCCAATGTCTTTGAAATTTTTATTTCTGCAAAAAATAAAAATGAAGGTGACTTAAAGCAATTAAAAACTCTTTCTGAAAACCCGCTCGTTTCTGTTTTGGTAATCCTTTCCTATATGATAGGCATCAGCAAACTTTTTCCGTAAAAGGTCAGTTTGTCAATAGTTTAGACTTTGCTCGCCATATGGCCTCTGTCACAACTATTCAACTCTGCCTTTGTCATACAAAAGTAGCCATAAACAAATGGGCATGGCTGTGTAAAATGTGGGAAGGAAGAGAGTGAGAGAATAAGAGGAAGACTGAAAACTAAGGGGGTAGGTAAAGGGCCTTGCTTTGGGCTCTAATCTGGCAGAGCACACAATACAGATGGGCGTTTGATGCCCAAGGGTGGTCCTTTCTTTCTGACTATATTTAAGCCAGTATCATGGAGTAGAAGAACAATGAGTGATAGGATTCAAATATCCATTTCTTATCATCAATTTCAATTAATGATCTGGCTGGTCAGAAAACAGAAAGCTCAGTGTTTTCTGACCTAAATAATAGGAATAATAGTAACTACATTACTGGTGTTTAATTAAACAAGGAAGCCAGGAGACTGAGGTGGCTCTAATGCCAGGGCAACCTACCTAAGCAAACCAAAATCTAAGCTTGTACAGCCCTCAAGGTTACAAAATTGAAAACTAAACACAACCAATCACAAACTGGTAACGAGGCTTTAAGCTATAGCCAATTAAATAATTTCCTGTATTTGTTTCTGCACTTTTTCTATTTAAGTCTTCCCCTAGTCTCTAAGGGCTGGAGTGCTTCTAACGACTTCCAGTTTGGCGCCACCTGATCCGAATCAATTCTTGCTCAAATAAATTCTTAAAATGTTTAGTATGCCTCAGTTTATCTTTTAATAGTGGTTGTTTACAAAATACAGCACTTTGTAATTGTTGGGGAAAATGTATTTTTTCTCTACCCCTCTGGATTCTTTAGCTGGTCTAATAATTAAATTGACTTAAAACAGATTAACTCAAGAAAAAATTAGGTACTAACGGAGTCTCCACACAGATAATGAGACCCAAGGACAAGCAGGGCAGTGGAGGCTTAAATGCCTTCTTGAACTAAAAATTGGGATGGGGACCTGGGGCTTCAAAGGGGAGGAGGGTGATTCACAGGACAATAAGAAAAGCAAATGTTTGGTAATTAGATGTTTGTCCTGTCATTCAAAGAGGTCATTTAGATAAAAATTTATCTCTTAGTAATAGCTTTCTTTCTGGGCCACACCCCCATCTAAATTCTTTTAGATATTTAAAGGAGAAGTAACAAGTTTTTCTTGAGTCTGCTGGATCTTGATTGCCTTCTGCTTAACATAGTCCACATGCCAGAGTGGCACACTTTGGGAGCCTCATTTTGAACCCCTTCATAATCTGTATAGAAAGTTTCAAATGTGAGCTTTTCTCATTATTATCATTCAGATGTTTAAAATCTCCAATAAAATAATCAGCCTAATGAAAGCATTATCTTTTATGGCAAAGATACCATTTGGCCCATCCCTGAAATTTAAAGAACTTATTTGATGACATATTTACTAAAGCAAATATTCATAATGACTATGAATCTCATGGTACATTCTGTGAAGCCCTCCAGCAAATCTTCACTAACTCAAAACTGATATTTGTAATGGCCCACTGTCTAGCCAACAGGAGTTTGTCATGCTGTAGGTAAAATACTTAAAAGAATAGCCCTTTTGAAACTTAAACTTTTCTTCTGAATGTAAAATGTTTTCATTTGTATTAATTATATATTTTAGGAAAATAGAAGAAATACTTAAAGATGAAATTTAAGACTACGTTTACAGTAATAACACACAGATAACAATTTTTAATACTTTGACATTCTTATTTTCTGTTCTTTTTTTGAGAATACACAGCCCCTTTAGATTTAATTGAGCTCATACTTAACACATCAAAACCCTGTGAAATTATCTTTCCTTTAACCAAAAAAAAGGTAGGAATTTCCTGCATTTCATTAAATATAATGTGAAAAGACTTTATAAGCCTTTATAGTATGCAATCACATAGATATGCCCTACTTTAATTAATTACCGATTTAGGATATTTAGATTATTTTCAATTTTTAAACATCACAAGTAATGTCATAATAAACTTCCTTTTATATATATTTTGCCTTTGTTTTTGATTACTTTCATAAAAAAAAAAGAGAGAATTAAAGTTTAAATATATGTATGTGCATTGCATCCAAAAAAGTTTTAATAATTTATTTTTTTCAAAACCTGCCAACGCAAGGTTTCATATTTTAATCAAATTAATAAGTATTATATCATCTTAATTTATATTCATTTTAGTACATGTGTAGTTAAATTATTGTCATAAGTTGATTGGGCATTTGCAATTTTCCTGTGTAAATTTCTTCATTTCTATTGAGTTGTTCATGCTCTAAATTACTTTGAGAAAGCTGAGATTTTTTAAAAATTAATTACTTACCTGTCATGTATTGCAAATATAATTTTGTATTCAGTTTATTGAAACTGAAAAAAATAACAGGAACAATTCACCCATTTTTTCCCACCCCCCACCTCTCACTTCTTGCAACCAACAATCTGTTCTCTGTATCTATGAGCTCTTTTGTTGTTGTTCTTACTTTTTTGTTTGTTTTTTTCAGATTCTTCATACAAAAGAGATCATGAGGTATTTGTCTTTCTCTGTCTGACTTATTTCACTTAGCATAATGTCCTTGAGGTAAGATTTCATTCTTTTTTATGGTCGAATAATATTCCATTATGTGTGTGTGTGTGTGTGTGTGTGTGTGTGTGTGTGTATGTATATATGTGTGTGTATACATATATATATATATATATATATATATATTGCTGGATTGTATGGTAGTTTTATTTTTAATTTTTAAAGAAATCTCCATACTGTTTTTCATAGTGGTTGTACCAATTTACATTCCCACCAACAGTGCACAAGTGTTCCCTTTTCTCCACGTCCTCATCAACACTTGTCATTTCTGGTCTTTTTGATAATAACCATTCTAACAGGTGCCAGGTGATATCTCATTGTGGCTTTGATTTCCATTTCTCTATGATTGGTGTTGTTTAGCATATTTTCATGTACACATTGGCCATCTGCAAGTCTTTAGAAAAATGTCCATTCAGATTTCTGCCCATTTTTTAACGGGATTTTTTTTTTTTTTTTTTTTGCTATTGAGTTGTATATGTACAACTTTATTCTGCACAGCAAAAGAAACCATCGACAAAATGAAAAGGCAACCTACTGAATGAGAGGAAATAATTTTTAAGTATTTTTTATTATTATTTTAATATTTAATTATTTCCTCCCATTCAGTAGATGTGACTTTTCATTTTGTTGATGGTTTCTTTTACTGTGTAGAAGTCTTCTAGTTTAATATACTTCCACATGTTTATTTTTGCTTTCGTTGTTTTTGCTTTTGATGTCAGATTCATAAAATCATTGCCGAAACCTATGTCATGGTGTTTACCACCTATGTTCTCTTCTAGAAGTTTTATGATTTCCAGTCTTACTTTCAATTTTTTAATATGTTTTGAGTTAATTTTTGTGTAAGATGTAAGATGGTGATCTAGTTTTTTTTTTTTTGCCTGTGGCTGTCCAATTTTTCCAGTGCCATTTGTTGAAGAGAC
Organism: Lipotes vexillifer; assembly: GCF_000442215.2. Lineage (NCBI taxonomy): Eukaryota > Metazoa > Chordata > Mammalia > Artiodactyla > Lipotidae > Lipotes > Lipotes vexillifer. Next base: position 1,408,400 of record NW_006789439.1, on the reverse strand, counting down.
CCTCCTTTCCCCATTGTATAACCTTGGTTCCTTCATCGTAAATTAATTGACCACATATATGTGAGTCTATTTCTGAGGTCTCTGTCCCATTCCGTTGATTTATGAGTCTGTATTTATGCCAATACCATACTGTTTTAATTACCATAGCTTTGTAATAAAGTTCAAAATCAGGGAGTGTGATGCTGCCAGCTTTGTTCTCTCTCAAGATTTCTTTGACTATTCAGTGTCTTTTTTTTTTTTTTTTGCGGTACGCAGGCATCTCACTGTTGTGGCCTCTCCCATTGCAGAGCACAGGCTCCAGACGCGCAGGCTCAGCGGCCATGGCTCATGGGCCTAGCCACTTCACAGCATGTGGGATCTTCCCGGACCGGGGCACGAACCCATGTCCCCTGCATCGGCAGGCAGACTCTCAACCACTGTGCCACCAGGGAAGCCCTATTCAGTGTCTTTTGTGGTTCCATACAAACTTTAGGATTGCTTGCTCTATTTCTGTGGTAAATGTCATTGGAATTTTGATAGGGATTACGTTGAATCTATAGATTGCTTTTTGTAGTATGGACATTTTCACAATATTAATTTTTCCAACCCGTGAGCATAGAGTATCTTTCCATTTATTTGTTACTTCTTCTATTTATTTCATCAGTGTCTTATAGTTTTCAGTGTACAGGCCTTTCACTTCCTTGGTTAAATTTATTACTAGGTAAGTTATTCTTTTTGATGCAATTGTAAGTGGGATTTTTTTCTTAATTTCTGTTTCTGTTACTTTGGTATTAGTGTATAGAAACTTAGATTTTTGTATATTGATTTTGCATCTTGCAATTTTACTGAATTCATTTACTAATTTTAACAGCTTTTGGAGGAGTCTTAGGGCTTTACATATATGATATTACGCCATCTGCAAATAGAGACTATTTAACTTCTTCCTTTCCAACTTGGATTCTTTGTATTGCTTTTTCTTATCTAATTGTTCTGGCTAGGATTTCCAATGCTATGTTGAATAAAAGTGTCAAGAATGGGCATCCTTGTCTTGTTCCTGATCTTGGAGGAAAAGTTTTCAGATTTTCACATTTGAGTTTGATGTTGGCTGTGGGATTGTTATATGTGACCTTTATTATGTTGAAGTATGTTCTTTCTGAATTCACCTTGTTGTGAGTTTTTATCATAAATGGATACTGAATTTTGTCAAGTGCTTTTTCTGCATCTATTGAGATGATTGCATGGTTTTTATCCTTCATTTTGTTAGTGTGGTGTATCACATTGATTTGCAGGTGTTGAGCTATCCTTGCACCACTGGAATAGACCAGTTCCACTGATCATGGTATATGATCCTTTAATGTATTGTTGAATTTAGTTTGCTAATATTTTCTTGAGGATTTTTGCATCTATGTTCATCAGGGATATTGGCCTGTAATTTTCTTTTCTTGTGGCACCCTCATCTGGTTTTGGTATAAGGGTAATGCTGGCTTCATAGTATTAATCTGGAAGTATTCCTTCCTCTTCTGTTTCTTGGAGGAGTTTGAGGACTGGTATTAAGTCTTTGAATGTTTGGTAGAATTTACTAATTAAGCCATTTTGTCCTGGACTTTTGGTTGTTGGAAAGTTTTTGATTACTAATTTAATCTCCTTGCTAGTAATCAGTTTGTTCAGATTTTTTATTTCATCATGATCCAGTCTTGGCAGGTTATATGTTTCTAGGAATTTATCCATTTCTTTTAACTTGTCCAATTTTTTGACATATAATTGGTCATGGTAGTCTCTTATGATCCTTCGTAATTCTGTGGTATTAGTTGTAACATCTCCTCTTTCATTTCTTATTTTACTTGCTTTAGTCATCTCTCATTTTTTTTTCTGTGATCCTAGCTAAAGGGTTGCCAATTTTGTTTATTTTTTTAAAGAACCAGCTCTTAATTTCATTGATCTTTTCTACTGTCTTTTGAGTCTCTATTTCAGCTATTCCTGCTCTAATCTTTGTTATTTCCCTCCTTCTACTAACTTTGGGCTTTGTTTATTCTTCTTTATCCAGCTCCTTGAGGTGTAAATTCAGGTTGTTTGAAACTTTTCTTTTTTCTTGAGTTAGACATTTATTGCTATGAACTTCCCTCTTAGAACTTCTTTTGCTGCATCTCATACATTTTGGTATGTTACATTTCCATTTTTCTTTGTCTCAAGATACTTTTTGATTTCATCTTTGACTCATTGGTTATTCAGTAGCATGTTGTTTAATCTTCATATACTTGTGAAGTTTACAGTTTTTTTCATGTAATTAATTTCTAGTTTCATACCTTTGGGGTTGGAAAAGATGCTTACATTGATTTCAATCCTCTTAAATTTACTAATACTTATTTTGTGGACTAACATATGATCTATATTGGAAAATGTTCCCTATCACTTGAGAAAAATGTGTGTTTTGTTTCTTTTAGATGGAATGTCCTGTAAATATCTGTTAAGTTCATCTGGTCTAACATGTTTACTAAGACTAATGTTTCCTTATTGATTTTCAGCCTGGATGGTCTATCCATTGATGTAAGTGGACTTAAAGTACTAAAGTTCACTACTATTATTGTTTTACTGTCTATTTATCCCTTTAGGTATATTAATATTTGCTTTATGTATTTAGGTGCACCTATGTTGGGTCTATAAATATTTACAAATGTTAGAGCTTGTTGTTGGTTGACCCCTTTAGCATTATGTGACAGCCTCCTTTGTCTCTTATCACAGTCTTTGTTTTAAAGTCTACATTGTCTAATATAAGCATAGCTACCCCAGTTTTCTTTTGGTTTCCATTTGCATAGGATATCTTTATCCATCCCTGCACTTTCAGTCTGTGTGTGTCTTTACATCTAAAGTGTGTCTCTTTCTGCAGCATACAGATGCGCATTTTTTTTATCCACTCAACCACTCTATGTTTTTAATTGGAGAATTTAGTCCATTTACATTTTAAATAATTATTGATAGGTATGTGCTTATTGCCATTTTGTTAAATATTTTCTAGCTACTTCTATAGCTTCTCTTTGTTCCTTTTTTCCTTCTCTTGCTCTGTTCCTTTGTGTTTTAATGACTTTCTTTTGTGGTATGCTTATATCCTTTTATCTTTATCTTTTGTGTATTTCCTATAAGCTTTTGCTTTTTTGTTACCATGAGGCTTACATATAACAACTTATATCTCTAACAGTCTATTTTAAGTTGATAACAATTTAAGTTTGATCCCATTCTAAAGCTCAAAATTTTTACTCTCCTCTCCCACCCATATCTTATGTTTTGATGTCACATTTTACATTTGGATATCCCTTAACTAATTACTGTAGTCACAGTTATTTTTACTACTTTTGCCTTTCCACCTTCATACTAGCTTTACAAGAAATTCATCTACTATGTTTACTATATATTTACTTTTCTAGTCAGATTTATTCTTTCGTATTTGTTCTTTTCACTAATTGCCCTTTTCAGCTTAAAAAAAATCACTTTAACATTTCTTGTAAGACCAGTTTAGTGGTGATGAACTCCTTTAGCTTTTGCTTGTCTGGAAAACTCTTTTATCTCTCCTTCAATTCTGAATGATAACTTAGAGTATTCTTGACTGGAATGTTCGGAAGTTGGCTTTTCTTGTTGCTTTTAATATTCTCTCCTGTTTTTACCTTTTGACATTTTAATTGTAATGTGTTTTGGCGTGGATCTCTTTGGGCTTATCTTATCTGGAACTCTCTGGGCTTCCTGGATATGGATGTCTATTTCTTCCTCCAACTTAGGAAAGTTTTCAGCCATTATTTCTTCAAATAAGATTTCTGCCCCTTTCTCTCTCTCTTCTCCTTCTGGGAGCCCTATAATGTAAATGTCAGTCATTTAATGTTGTCCCATAAACCTCTTAAGCTACCTTCATACTTTTTTCATTCTTTTTCCTTTTTGCTGCTCTGATGGTTGAGTTCCACTGCCTCTTATTGGAGTTGATTGATCATTTTTCCTACTTCATCTAGTCTATTACTGAACCCATCTAGTGTGCTTTTCAGTTCAGTTATTGTATTCTTCAGCTCTGTGACTTATATTTGGTACTTTCTTATATTCTCCATCTCTTTGTTGAAGTTCTCAGTGTGTTCATCTATTCTTCTCCCCAGTTCAATGAGCATCTTTATGACCATTACTTTGAAGTCTTTATCAGGTAAATTACTTATCTCCATTTTATTAAGGTTTGTTTCTGAGATTTTATATTGTTCTTTCATTTGGAACATACTCCTGTTTCTTCATTTCACTTGACTCATTTTAGTTTCTATATAGTAGCTGAAACAATCAGCTCTCCTAGTCTTGAAAGAGTGATCTCATGTAGGATGTGAAACATTTCATTCAGCCCTGCCCTAGCGCTTGGTCATTCCTCAAACCTCTGTGCTTGTCCAAGCAGCCTGTTATATTTTTAACAGCTCACAAATGTATTTTTCTTTGACATTTTCCTTTTAATTTTATTTCTATAATTTAACATATTAACACTTTATTTTTATATATTTTGTATAATCAAATCAATCACTCTTTGTCTTTATAGTGTCTATCTATATTTTTATGCTTAAGTATATCTTTCTCAGCCAGATTTCAAATTAATTTTTAGTCAATTTCTCTTCTTTCTTTTTTTTTTTTTTTTTTATGGTACACGGGCCTCTCACTGTTGTGGCCTCTCCTATTGTAGAGCACAGGCTCCGGACGCACAGGCTCAGCAGCCATGGCTCACGGGCCCAGCTGCTCTGCGGCATGTGGGATCCTCCCGGACTGGGGCATGAACCCATGTCCCCTGCATCGGCAGGCGGACTCTCAACCACTGCACCACCAGGGAAGCCCTCTTTCTTTCTTTTTAAATTTCTCTATAGAAATTTAATTTTTTAGTTATAAAATAGATTTCCCCAAACTATTGAAATCTTACCTTTACTCATATATATATACATGCACAAATAAAAACACAAATATATAGGGTTGTATATCAGGGCTTTCTCATAGTTGGCCAATCCTTGTACTACAATCACTTTGTTTTAATTACTGTAGTTTTGGATACTACTTAAATTTGTCTAATAGTACAAGTCACTCCTTGTTAATCTTTCTGAAAATCTTTGTGGTTGTTATTATGCAACCATAAATAGTGCATTATCTTGGAGTTAGTTACAGCCAAAAATCATTATCACCCTTAGGTCTGAAGGTGCAGAGAGAGCTGTGTCAAGATCTACTTGACATTAGAGGGCTTATCCAAATCCCAGTGCTCTGGATCAAGGAGGCATGGGTTAGAATAAATACTACTCCCCACCA
>NW_006789439.1:1401849-1403113 GCF_000442215.2 Lipotes vexillifer | reverse complement strand
TCTTTCCCTTTATCTATTGCCAGGCAAACTCAACCCAAACCCAGAAGGTAAGAGAGGCCCATGATGCACTCTTTCTAGGTCAGACTTACAGGATACAGAGCAGGGTGGAAAAGAGTCAGGGGGATAAAATGGAAGGCATCCAGCACCTAATCACCTCATTTAGTTACAAAAGCAATGTCTCACAAATTCTTAATGGGATCGAATGACATTTATGACTAAATTTTCTGAAAATTGACATAGTTATAATTCTGAACTTTCAAATCTGAGAATATGGCATCCATTTTCTTTTAGTAAAGTCTTCCTTTTAGTCCTTGAAAAACATCCTACTATGTATTAAATTTACTATTTTATTTTATTTTATTTTCTTCCTTCCTTCCTTTCTTCTTTTTATTCTTTTACACTACCTTGCAAGACTCCAATTATTTATTTATTTATTTATTTATTTATTCCCTTTGACTTCTATTCCCCATTCCTATTTCCTTCCTTGCCCTCAAATGTAACAATTTTCATTGATTTTTATATCTTTTCAAGTCTTCCTCTGGGTTTCTGTTTAATGTATATTTGTTTGTGTACATGAATTGCTAATTTGCACGTGTCATTGTGTGTTGTAGATTCTATTGTTTCTTGCCTTTTTTTATTCCACCCAAGGTTTTTAAATTTTAGCCATGTTGCTCTAAGTATACATCTACATGTTGTTCGTTAATCCTAACTGGTATAGATTTCCATAGCATGCAATCACAATATTTATATATCCATTCCTCCAGCAAAGACTCACTGGATTGCCTCCAATGCTTTGAGGAATGTCTTCATTCATTTCCAATTTTGGTTTTATAAGGAGAGGAATCACTTGTCATATGGCATGCCTCTATTTAATTTGGTTGGGTATTGCCAGTTTGCTACAGGTTGTCTGTGTTATTCTATATTCTAACCAGCAGTTCCTGAGTATTCCTACATTTCCTCCGCCTACCAACACTTAGCAGTATCAGCTAATATTTTATCTATCTGACAGATCTTCAGGGACATGTCATTGTTATTTTACTTTGCATTCATCTAATTACTAATGATTTTGAACATCTCTTTGTAAGTGTTTTAGTCCCTTAGGTTCTCTCTTTGATGAACTGCCTCTACATATATTCCTGGCTCATTTTTCTATTGGGGTTCATATCTGCTTCTTATTTGTTCATATGCAGCTCATGTATATTCTAGATATTGGTCCCAATGGTGTCCAACACTGAATAAAAATCTTTAGTGTGATGCAATCAGG
>NW_006789439.1:1388762-1401839 GCF_000442215.2 Lipotes vexillifer | reverse complement strand
CAGTTTTCCACCCCATGATTCTGGAGTGTTGTATTTTTCCACAATTAGGATACTAAGATATTCCTCTGTGTTATTTTCTATTAGCTTTATGGTTTTACCTTCACATTTAGATATTTTACCCAACTGGAATCCTTCTCTATACATCATGTTTTATTTTTCTTTATATAGTAAGACATTTTTCCCAATACTATCTACTAAACAATCTGTCTCTTTTCTATTAATACCTTGGGCTCCCTCTATTGTATATTAATTTTCCACAAAAACATGAGTCTGCTTCTGAGATCTCTAGACTATTCTATTTGTCTAATTTTTTGGCAACAGATTTTATAACTATAGTTTTATAATGATTCTTTCATGCAAATTTAAAAATAAGTTTAATGAGTTTCTTTCTTGTTAAATTTACTCAAGAACTTATGTAGATTTTGTATTTCTGAAGTAACTAGTGCTTCATTTATATTGCACTCTGATTATTGATAATATGTAGATATATAGTTAATTTTTCTATACTTTATTTGCATTTCACTTTTTTATTGAATTCTATTTTTTATTTGTTTTTATGTTGATTTTATTGGATTTCCCAAATAGAAAATTCACACATTATGTAAATCTCTTATAATACTTATTTATCTGAATTCTTTTCCTTTATATGTTGCATTGGCTAGAACTTCTTGAAGAATGTTGAATAATGGCAATGATATCAGACATCTTTACTGTATTTAATGGGAATAGTTTATGAATTTTCCATTAAGTATGATAGCTATGCCCTACCATATTAAAACATTATTCTACTATTATTAATTTATGAACAGATTGCATAATAACTAGTTTGAATACTATCAAATACTTATTTATCATTTAAGGATCAAATTTCTCATTTCATTTTTTAATCTGATTGCTAGTCTAATACATGTTTTAAATAAATCATTAAAGCATATTGATTTTGCCTGTGATTACAGTTTTGACTGGATCCCTCATGTTTTGATACGTGCTGTTCTGACTTTCCCTATTTTCTTATCATTGAAACTGCAGTTTTTGAATCCTGCTTTAATCCAACAATTATTTAGGAAAATTCTCCTGGTTGTTTAATTCCCAAACAGCTGGAATAAGGGAGCTTTTAAATATATTTTCTTGTACTGTGATCAAACAATGAATCCTGCATACTTTTTGCTCCATTGCATTTATTTACGGAGATTTTTAATCTAATATACTTTGAAATTTTTAAAAATATTTATTGCTTAAATGAATAAAATATATTATCTCTGATCTAGGAAACAGGGTAATAGTTAAATGTGTTAAATCTGTTTTGAAACCATTTAAATCTTTTACAACTTTATTTGTTTTTTTGCTGTTAATCTTTGAAATATAGAGGGATATTTCTGTCAGCTTTAAGGCATTGATAAATTTTTCAATTTGAAATTAGCCTCTTTACTCCATTTAAAGCTCTTTTGCACTAAAATCTACTTTAATAATAGTGTTTCTCTCTTTACTTCCATTTTTTTTTTTTCATTTGCTTTAAATATTTTTGCCTATCCTGTTACTTTTAATTGCTCTGAGTTATTTGAGGTTGAGGGAAAGGCTGCTTTTGTAGACAGCATAGAATTGGGTTTGATTTTTGGTTCTATTTAATTCATTTATTCAATGTGAGTCATTTTTTTAAATAGGGGAATTTAACTTAATTATATTTATTATCATAATTAACCTGGCTAGTCTTAATTAAGCCACCAACTTATATTTTGTAACTTTTATGATTCATTGTTCTAGCCTCTGTATTCTATTGTTATTTTTAAATTTTTTATTTTTTTCTTTAGGTATATTAAAAACATTATTCTATAAAATGAAGAGAACATAAACACTTAAGTCTTAAATCAGTTGCGAGGTTTCACTTACTTACCATGTAAAAACATGTTGAAAAATACCTGATGCATTAAAATGCTCAGGAAGTCTTTGTTATTATTTTTGTCACTCGGCATCATCACCATTATCATTATTCTGGCTTTTAGAATTATCAAAGAAAATTCAGGGACCCCTTGACTTTTATTCCTTTCTAAGTATCTATCAGGATGATTATAAAAATTATTTGTGAATCTTTGAAGTTCATAAATTTCCCAATAATGTATCTAGCTGTTCTCTTCTAATTAGTTTTGCTGAGCACATGGTAAGGTCTTTGAATCCACTAGTTTCCTTCTGAAATCTCAAGTAGCTACTTCTATTTTGCAATCAAGAAATAACGTGATTGTTGCTTCTTTTTGTCTTGTTTCTCTCTTTTTCAGGAACATAAAATATCTACGTACTGGATTTCCTCACTGAATTTCACAAGTTCGCTCTTTTTTTCCATCTCTTCTTAGTTTTGTAAACTCTCCTGAATTTCCTTCCATATATGACTTGATTTTCTTCAGTGTTGATTTTGCCTGCTTCTAGTGCATGTTTTGACTCTCCTATTACAGACCTATTATATTATTTCCTCATCTTGTTATTTGGGCACATAAGACAGTTCTTAACCTCTCTCTTTTGTGTCTCTCATTTCATCTTTCATCTCTTCCTAAAGTCCATGTATTCAGGAATTTGATGGGGTGCACAAAGGAGATGTTATAAATTTACTTCTGTATTGTTTCAAAAAATTGTTTTAAAATGATGTTTCTCTACTCTAAAGTACCCTAGTTTCCTTGTTCTTTTATGTTGAAAAATCTTTTTTGCTGTTCCTTGTTATTATTTATCTTCGAATGAAAATTTGGATCTCATGACCTCATATTTGCTTAGGAGCAGAGAGTGTATTACCTCCCAACCTCTATTTTATCTTCCTGATGAGAAACCTTTTTCCAGACCTCATACTAGAGGGCAGATAGATGTACAAGATCCAACCAAATGAGGAATGGGGAAAAAGAGTCCAAGCCCTAGGAAGCTCATGCCATGGTCTCCAAGCATATGTTGAGGGGAGTGGCCACAGCTATCCCTAGCTTTCTGTTGCCCTGTTCTCCACACTGTTTACAGGCCTCCTTTCTGGTGCTACCCCCTGGTCAGGGAAAATAACCACTGGTATTCAGATAGAATTCTGCTTTACTACTGTATCGTCTATCGTGTGTCCATTTGCATAAACCTCACAACCCCCCAGGGCAGCCACAACTCAATGTTTCAGCCTTCAAAGAAAAAGAAATTCTAAGAAGAATGCTTCCATCTGTCCCACGGCCCACTGCATTTAGTAGGTGTCAATTGGGTTCTACCAGGTACTTTACTCTTTTCCAGATACTTTAACACTTTACTGCTATGTTAGGGAAGAGAACGTATACCAAGCTGCGTATACCAACTGCGTATACCAATTGACTTCTTTCAATTTTATTCCACCTATATTATAGTTAATTCAGTCAAAGTGGCAGTCAGGGAAATGGTGATACTCCCAAATTTCCCATTTTGATCAGATTTCCCCTGTTTTTTTATTTTTTTATTGTATTTTATTTTTTGGTCATTTCAACTTCTTAGGTGGAGTTGTGAGGGCAGTTAGAGAAGAAAGTTCCATGTGTGTCCTCAAGTTGTTAGAGAGTCTGAAAATAAGAGAAGCCAATGTATTTCTGTCCATATTACAAAAGTCTGTGAATCCTACTATTACCAGAATGTATGCCCTTGAACCAAACTTAGATCCATACTATCACTGATGTTCAGAATATAAAAGGTGGCACCATCTTAAAAAAATATTCAGAAAACTTCAAAATAAATTTCAGAAAAGAGCACAGCAGTCACTTCATCTGGCATTGGAGAGTTTACCTTGCAATCATGACAAACAAGCCTGGGAATTCATAGGAAGTTTCAGGGGGTTCATGGGAAGATATCTGAGGATACTGCAGCATTTTGCACAGAATTAGAAAATGGCCCAAGAGGGCCAGATGGCAGTCAATACTAGCTCTGCTGTGTCAGTCGGTAAAGATATCAACATGAGGCTTTTTGCCAGCATGTGGAGGCCACCATGCACTTCTCAAGATTGTAATCATTACACAGATGGTATTCCCAGAAGCTACAGGCTGAATATGCTGCATAGCTCCTTGAGAGAGAAATCCTCCATCAACTTTGAAAGGAGAGTTAGAAGCCTCTTTGTTAAGAGACTAGATTCTACCACAAAAAGCTGCATCCAAGGCATTTACAACCACGTGAACAGCCTGGCTACAGGAATTTGTGAACAGATATTCTGAGATACTCTCCATGGGTCCATCCTAAAACCATTCACTTTAAGATTCTTTATGCTCTAAGGAAATTTTTTGTTTAAGTATATAATCCAAAAAAAGGTTCTTGAGACAATTACAAACAGATCCCTTGAAAGAAACGTAGATACTTTTGACTACATTAGGCAAAGAAACGAGGTAACATATTCAAGACTTAAAAAGATTAGCAACCCTTCCCAATAGTGCCTAATCCATACCCAGGAAGCAATTTTCTCATCTGGCAGAAGCTGACCTAACTATTTTGGACAGGTATAGCAGCTGGTAAAAATGCTGAATTGTTGGTGCCCAACAATTCTTTGGCTTCATCCTCTGCAAAAGGCTCTAGAATTGTGAAGGGAACAAGCTAAATGATATATGACAATCTTATAAATAGATCTATAACTCTAAAATATATCCAAGGCTGAATATCTCAAATGGCATATCTCCCATTAGTCAATTGCCTCAGCACCTCAGGTGTATGGCAGCCTCACATTTCTTTCAGCATCATCTATTATTTCCCTTCTCATTGATGTTAAATTACCTTTGCAGAATTTAACTCATGAACATTCTAGTTTATTTTCAAGTGGAATGTGTTTGCTGGATGTGGTATTAAATGCGAATTGTACTTTAAACTTTCATAATTTGTTGTATTCAACAAGTTTAATAAGTGGTGAAATAGTATATGATGACCTTGACCAATTCTGCTGCTTGGGTGTCCAAAAAAGTCAAAATAATACAACCCCAAAGCCTTAGCTGAACTGTTGGCTCCCTCATGGGGAAGGGAGTTATCCCCTTGCATCCTGCCATGAAACAGGCTGCCACATACACCCCGCTCCCAAGCTAAGGGGAGAATGCAGACATAAGGCTCCTCCAGTTACATTCCTTGTTAGTGTTGTTTTATGTTAGATTGGTGTTTTTTGATGTTTAATTGACATATAGCATTATTTCATTTCAGGTGTACAACATAATCATATTTGTGTACACTGCAAAATGATCACCACAGTAAGTCTAGTAACCATCTGTCATCCTACCTAGTTATTAAGCCCATTAGTTATTATTGGTCTCTCTTCAGTTATCTGCTGATACACCCAGAGGCGACTAAAGGCAAGGAAACACATTCTCCTTTCTGGACAGGCTGCCTTTCTTATGTTAACAGAGACCTTTAATATTATTATGAACATTATCTCATTTAATCCTTACAGAAATTCAGAGAAGTAAATTCTATTATTGTTGCTATTCCACAGATGAAGAAACTAAAGTATGTAGAGATTAAATAACTTGTCCAAGCTTATGTAGCCCATAAATGGTAGAGCCAGGATTCAAACCAAAGCCCTGAGACTAAAGCTCACCCTTGTAACCCCTCTGCTCAGCTCTGCTGCCGTCTGACATAATTCAAAAAGAGCTGATGCAAGGATCCTACTGCAGGAAGGATTCTTAAGGCACAAGTCAGTAAATATCGAGGGCCACTTACAAACAAGGGCTTCCATTTGGCATGGGTTTGAATCCAACAATCTGTCCCTGGTGTGTGCTCTTACTGCTTCTCTCTCTCATCCATCAGCCCCTCCTAAGACATAGCCTTGGCTTTCCTCTAAGTCTTCCCTGGTATCTCTGCCAGGCACTTGTCAAGGTCCCTTCTGATCCCAAGATCTATGAATACAGACATCTTTTCCTGTCTGGGCCCAGACCCTTTTGACTTTGGGAGAGCCTTTGTTAGTGATGGCTGCTTCAAGTACTTAACTGGAGACCCTCCTGGTTCAGCCCATTGAGTATTTCTTTTAACTGTGAAGCCTCATCTGTGATTCACTCTCCCTAAACTGAATTCCAATATAATCAGCTCTTCCTGGTTTCTGTTGTCTCTCTCCCCTTCCTGAACCCCACCCTCCTGCCCTCCCTGTCACCACCTAATCTTATTTCCTTTCTATTTTGTCTCTCCTTTCTTTCCTCTTAATCCTTTTCAAACTACTGTTTTTTAGGCCCTTAACCCGGGCTCCGTTCCTCTCTGCTCCTTTAAGCCTCTTTCTCCCTTCTCTCGGTCAACACACAGGTTCACTGAAAGTGCACTTTCCTTTCTGCCTCTGCCTCAGCAACACCCCGACACCTGACCAGATAGGTATTCCATCCCCCTCCCCTGTCCCCCCATCAGGAGCAATCACATCTCCCTTTCAAGGTTTCCTGTCACTTAAAAAACACCCTTTGGCATGTTGAAAGACAGCCACAATCTGGCTCTGGTAAAGTCCATCAGCACACAACCTTAGAAATATTAAAATCATTTATATTTGGTGACATTTACTTCTCGTTTCCAGAACTTTAATCCACACTCACTTTTTGGAAATCAATGCTGATTCATTTGTTTGGGGCAATTATCTCTCAAGCTTGAAATTTTTTTTTTTTTTTTTTTTTTGCGGTACGCACGCCTCATACTGTCGTGGCCTCTCCCGTTGCAGAGCACAGGCTCCGGACGCGCAGGCTCAGCGGCCATGGCTCACGGACCCAGCCACTACGTGGCATGTGGGATCTTCCCGGACCGGGGCACCAACCCATGTCCCCTGCATCAGCAGGCGGACTCTCAACCACTGCGCCACCAGGGAAGCCCAAGCTTGAACTTTTTATACAAATATTTTCGGTGTTACAATGTCTCATAAGCACTATATTCCATAGCCAGGGCTTGCTAGAGAATAGGACAAATTAAACTTCTATCTTGGTTTTTGAAAGTTTTGCATATTCATTGTTATCAAACTATGTTCTAAGCATAGTTACAGACACAGAGGGCAGGACACATCCCCAACGGCAGGAAATAGACAAGAGAAAGTCCAGGCAGATGGAAAATGTGCATCAAGGGAGCGTGAGGAGTGAGCAACAGGTGTGCTGGCTAAGAAGGCAAATGCAGCATCAGGAGCCAGGTTGGCAGCAGGCAGAGCTGATGTTGGGGAAATCTGGCAACAGGTAAAAGGAGCCAACCACAAACACTAAAGTACAGGTCCATAAAATGACTCCCGTGGCAGGACAGGATCATAGCGGTGGAGGATATAGGATTCTAGGCAGAGGTAGACGGTAAACATAGGGGTACCAAAGATTTATCCCAGTTATTGGAATTGAGATTCAAGATAGGATTTTATTCACAAGGAAGGTGATAGCTAGGGTGGAAAGTCAACAAGCCTGATGAATAATTGAATCACTGCCTTCCCCTCAATTCCACCTGCCCAAGGGTTGAAAATGGAATCCAACTTCCAGGTGGGAGCCAAGCAGCTCAGCTCTCCAGTTCAAGGCAAATGAACCCATCGGACGGTTACCTGGCAAAGCAGGAGGTGGAAGGCTATGAAAGGGGTTATAGTGGCAGCACAGGCATCTTCTGGGACCACAGGATCACCTCAAAATCCTTAGCTCTTAGAAGAGTTTGTCTGGCACAGACTCCAGCCTCCCAGTGGAGACCTGCCTACCTGCCCATGGGATGTGTCCCAGGGCCACCTGCTCTACAAATCCATAAATCCAAGGCATAGGACAACAACTTCTGTATAGGCAATGGAAGCAAACAAAATTTGCCCTGGCAGAATCATCTCACATGCATTTGACAGGTAAGTTAAATTTACGGAACCCTTTAGGCATGAAGGCCAGAGAAAGCAACGGGACTTCCAGAATGCCTTGTGGTCAGTGTGGACACTCGATAAATGTTTGGAGACTGATTGATCTTGCCTTTATCTTTAGGTTTCCAGAGAAGTAGAAACTTGATTCTAACCAGATCCCTGGCCACTGTCATTTATCCAGTAGCAAAATATAGTAATCTTGACCCCAGTATATTCTTTGGTAATATTGAAGGGTTGAATTTTACATAAAGGAATAATTCCCTGAAAGCAGGGAAACTGTCATAGAGTTGTAGACATTGTAATATCTACAACTTAAAATGCCAAATATCTACTGTCTGGGAAATTGTCCAGATTTTCAGTGCTGGCAAGTTGCTGAGTTACGCAGGTAAATGCTTTTATTTAAATACGAAGAATGGTGTCTATAAGTGTGCACCAGCTATTTGAATGTGAATTTTTTCAGAATTAAATGCACTTTTAATGACTCTTATTTGTATGTTTCTCTGTAAAGTCATTTCTGCCAAATAAATCATGCCCTAATTGAGCATGGCAGAAACTTGCACTTTCTGCCATCATGATCAGTTTTGGAGACCCTCATTTCCACTGTCACAGAGCAAATACTGATACCATACTGCCATTCAAGCGTACACAAGGTGACCAATAAATGCCTGAAATGCCTCTACTTTGTCCAAGCAGGAGACAGAAAGAAGTAATCCATTTCATTTAGATTTGTGAGTATCATTTTGGCATCAAAATGACAAATGATTCTTCTCCATGTGTGAAGCATGCTAGAGTTACTGGGCTATGTACCAGGGCTATAAAAACTTGGAAATGTCAACGGCATTTTCAAGCATCTGCTCTCTCTAGCCCCACATTTTTGGGCAATGGCAAAAATTCTTCAGGATGATGCATTCAAGCCCCAGTCTTCCAACATAAACTGTCAGGAGAAATTTTAAATTTACATCAAAGAAATTAGGCGAATCATCCTACTCTCCCCTATTACTGCTCCATGGGGGTCTCTAGGATGAAATGAAATTGTGGTTACATTTCCAAATGGGTCATAAACCCAATACAACTCTCCTTGGAGACTCACAACTTACACTTCCCTTTTCCTGATACACTACTGCATCTCTAAAGCTACTCCACATACATGCAGTGTAGCAGTGCATGCCTTGGGGAAAAGGCAAAAATAAGGAAGACAATTCTGTCTATGGGTGGTTAAGAGCTTAGTGGACCTTATTAAACACACGTGCGTACACACACGTACACACACACACACACACACACACACACACACACACACACACACCACACACAGACTCTCTGGCTCTGCATCACTGTTTCCTGAATTACTCTGTCCCATTATATGCTGATATAATGGTATACTAGTAAATAGCTAAATAACATCTCTCCACCTCTGACAGTGAATTTACACCCTGTGAAGCCTTCTTTATTTTTGTGACTACTGAGCTTTCAGTGGGGCTTCCCTTCACAGCTTTCAAAGATAGTAATTTTTTTTGGTGCTGGTACCCTGAATCTAACTAGACTTTTTACCCGAAGTTTTGGATTAAATATTTACGTTATCCAGAGGAGAATTTCCAGTTGGAGACAGAACAATTTTCTTTTGATAAGACCTACCCCTTGCCTCACGCCAGAAACAATGGTTAAGAACCCCAAATGGCACTCCGACAGCCTTTATCATGCTCCGGTTCAGCTTCCAGGGAATTACCAAGATACACATAGCCTTCTCTAAATATTTTTAGAAAACAGACAATAACTACAAAATAAACTACGGTGGCTAAGTGTGGCACATCACCGAGACGATTGCTAATTTAGAAATATACTTCTAGAAACTCATTTTCTCCTACTGTTTCCAGGCAGAGGACCAGTAAGAAATTAATTGCCTGGGTTGGGGGAGGGGGAATATAAGTAAAATAAAATCAAACTTCTCTTCAAAAAATCACCACATATGGATTTTTAAGAACATTTTCAGCTTTCCCAGTTAACTGAGTAGTCAGGCTCCTCTTCAGTCGTCTGAGACTGCAGTCAAAGACACAAAACAGGGCTTCCCTGGTGGCGCAGTGGTTGAGAGTCCACCTGCCGATGCAGGGGACACCGGTTCATGCCCCGGTCCGGGAAGATCCCACATGCCGCGGAGCGGCTGGGCCCGTGAGCCATGACCGCTGAGCCTGTACGTTCGGACCCTGTGCTCTGCAATGGGAGAGGCCACAACAGTGAGAGACCCGCGTACCGCAAAAAAAAAAAAGACACAAAACACACTTTACCAGTCATGACAGTGGCACCTCTCTGGCAGTTTCTGTGATGTATGCACACTTCTACTCATCATGAAGGTTTTGATTAATGTGCAGTTAATCTTCCTTCTTGCTAATAGACCAAAATATTTCTCATCAAGGAATAAATGATCAGACTACTGATACAAGGGGCTTTTGAGAAGTCCATTTATAATGTGGCACCTTCAGCAAAAATTCTCATTTTCGAAAAAAGAAGAAAAACTAAAATTGATATCTTTAGACTTTTTCAACTCTCTTCCACTTCTTCTCTTGAGCAGGGGCTTTTGAGTGGCAAAAGTGGAAAGAGGAAGGTGGGAAAGAAAGCAAAGTGGAATTTATGGGGGACTCCATATTAGGCCCTGAATTAACACATATCTCATTTAATTCCCATAGCAACCTTTCAGAGCAGGAATCATAACTGATGAAAAAACTGAGCTTTATTTACTCATGTTGATTAGTTGGAGGTCATGCAGCTAGCAAGTGGTGAGAGCTGGTTTCGAACTGTTACCCATTTGACCGTAAACTCCATGCTATCACCACCCCATGCATGCTATTGTGCATTCACACTTTGATCATAAAGAGAAAGCGTGTAACTCTACCATTAAAAATGTTAATTTGAGACCCACTACTATAAAAATATACGATGTTTCCTGATTAGCCAAATTAACGGTGCCAAGCATTTACACAGATATTAAAACAGAAAATAATGCCCAGGGCTTATCTTCCCATGAGAGCATTAGAGGTCCAAAGAAATAGAGGTTATCAGCCAGAAGATCAGAAGTGTTTTACTCACAGGACCAGTACTGACACTAAAATAGATGCCTTGAAAACCTATTGCTTATGTCCACTTCAACCCACAATAAGGAGTAATCACTAATTCTTGGTCAGATAATACAGGCAGCAATAATTCTCGGTATGAAGGTCAAAATTTGGGGCCAAGTCTATGAGGAGGGCATGAAACCCTGAGAGTTGACAGACGTACTGCTGAAATGACACAAAACTGAGAATCAGGTGGTATGAATTCTGGTTCTAATCCTTATTTGTGTAAGATTCTAGACAAGTCACTTAACCTCTCTGGGCTTAGTTTCCTCATCTCTTAAATAAGGGTCTTATATCAACTATCTGTAAGGTTTCCTGCAGACTGTTTTATGCTTTGAAGTCTGTGTTCAACAAAGTGGAGCTAGGAAAGGGTTCAGAGTTGGGGCACAGAGAAGGCTGTGCTGAAGTTCAGACTTGCATCACAGCAAAGAGCAAAGAGAAAACATCAAAGCCCCATTGTTCCAGGCCAGGGGATCAAAGAAAAGAGGAAGCCAAAACCCAGGCAAAATCTAGCTTAACAGTGATAAGATACCAGCAGTAAGAAGGATATAAGGAACAATCCGCTAAAGTTTTATCCCCAGCTTTCTTCTCCAAGAAACTTAAAAATTAATCCTTGGGACTTCTCTGGTGGCACAGTGGTTAAGAATCTTCCTGCCAATGCAGGGGTCACTGGTTCGAGCCCTGGTCCTGGAAGATCCCACATGCCGCGTAGCAACTAATCCCGTGCGCCACAACTACCGAGACTGCGCTTTAGAGCCCGAGAGCCACAACTACTGAATTCCTCACGGCTAAAACGCGTGCTCCGCAACAAAGAGAAGCCATTGCAATGAGAAACATGCGCACCGCAACGAAGAGTAGCCCTGCTCGCAGCAACTAGAGAAAGCCCGCGTGCAGCAACAGAGACCCAATGCAGCCAAAAATAAATATAAATCAATAAATAAATGTATGTAAAAAATTGTATAAAAAATGAATCCTTAATGAGGGCTAACAGGAAGACAGATGGAAGTAACGGACATGTCTGGTTAGAATGAGAAACATCCTCCAAGAAAGGTTTTTAATTAACTCTTTCATATTGACACACTACTTTTATTGTCTCTAAATACAATTATGATGGGGATTTCCAAGCATTTGGTAACAGTCTCAGCTCTGCAATCACCATATTCTTAAAGGAGCAGAACTAAATAAATCAATAAACCACAGAGACATTTTAATAAACATCCTTCTAATAAAGGAATTCGGGTCCTTAGGTTTTTCTTTGAGGGAGACTGGTTTAATTGACTTAGAGTAATAGCAGCTTGATTTATGAAGAATTTCTTTTAAATTAAATTAGTTTTAAAATTTAAATTTTAAATTAGTTTTGCTAAGAGCCACCACCTCACTTACCCAGCTTTAAATAACACAGCCCAGCCAAGTGATACAGAATGTGGATTTATTTATTTTACAACTGCATAATTTGTTGAGGAAGATGAGTAGATAATTTGGGAATTTCTTTGGTTTTGCTAACTACCTTCAAATTCAAATGGGATAGTTCTTTGACTATGGGAAAAAATATATGCATACATACATAGAATATATATTAATATATTAATAATAAATATAGTAATATATTATTTTAAAATATAAATATATAATTATATTATATTATTACTAAATTATATATACTATAATATATTAATTATGTTAATATAATACATTATGTGTGTGTGTCTATCAGACCATGTGCTTTGACTCTGACATCTGAAAGCAAAACAGGGAATTCTGGGTTAATGAATACAGTTCACAAATAAATATATACAAAAATGAACTTTGTAGCACTCACTTTGATAGGGAGTAACTGTTAATAACCTAAATATTAATAAAGTATAGATTGGTTAAATAAGATATTGTTCAGCCTTACAGCAAGTAGTATATAGCTGTTCAAAAATATAGACGTGGATTTATATGTTTGGACTTGCACAGACAACCAAAATACAAGATTAAGTGACTGAAATATTGCAGCACATACGTGTGTTCCCATGTCAGTATACACATAAAAAATTTAGAACAGGGCTTCCCTGGTGGCACAGTGGTTGAGAGTCTGCCTGCCAGTGCAGGGGACATGGGTTCGTGCCCCGGTCCAGGAAGATCCCACATGCCGCGGAGCGGCTGGGCCCGTGAGCCATGGCCGCTGAGCCTGCGCGTCCGGAGCCTGTGCTCCGCAGC
>NW_006789439.1:1378601-1388752 GCF_000442215.2 Lipotes vexillifer | reverse complement strand
GATCCCACGTGCCGCGGAGCGGCTGGGCCCGGGAGCCATGGCCGCTGAGCCTGCGCGTCCGGAGCCTGTCCTCCGCAGCGGGAGAGGCCGCAACAGTGAGAGGCCCGCGTACCGCAAAAAAAAAAAAAAAATTTAGAACAGTATGTATCATGCTGTTAATAGTTCCCTCTGGGGTTAGAACTTTCATTTTCTATACGATATATTTTGTTATGTGCAAATTAGATACAACTTTATATTACTATTCTAATCAGAAAAAAATTCAAAGGAAAAATAAGATGCAAGCAGGCTACCCATAGACGTATATGCTTCTTGACATCTAAGTTAATCTAAGTTAAGCACTAGAGCAGAGTTTGGCAGTGTGCCATTTAAGTCTCATTTCAGAGGACTAATTATTTTTTAAATTTTTATATAAGGTATCTAACACATGTATCACTCAGTAATCTCTTGGCGATGATGATGATGATTGATGATGAGCATGATCTTGGCTTTTAAAAACCTATTTGAACACATTCCTTCAGAGGGGAGTTAAGATAGGGAACAGTGATTGAGAAAATCTTATATGTGATTAAACTTCAGCAGTACCAAAAATATTTCAGGATCCATAACTCAAACAGACCCCCAATTTTTCAGTCCATTAATGAACACAAACAGATAAAGGGATAGAAGAGCTGTTAGAAATATATATGGCCATTCAAAATGAGACTGGACTTAATCAAACAACTACTTGATAGTGTTTCAAGGTCAGTTGATACAGTTACCTAGTGGCATGTGAGCCAGTTGAACACATAAGCTATTGCTGGGTTTGTTGCATTTAACATATTCCACAAATGACCAAGAGGAACTGTGCATTAAGAAGAGTCTGGCCTGGAAGTCAGAAGACCTGAACTCTAGACCCAGCTCCACCAGTGATAAGCCAGCTGTGTGATGCTGGCCAATCAGCTTTCCCTCTCTGGTCTCAGTTTCCTTATCAGCATTACACTGCCTTTTGTGTACATTTTCTTCCACTGAGTCCGTTTCACATCACAATGAGTCTGAACTGCCTGCACTGCTGATTGCTGTATCTCCAGCATCTAGAATGGTGTTTGCTACATAGAAGGTGCTTAACAAATATATGTTGAAAGGGCAAATTCTTTAGTGGTGCACTCTAAGGCTTTTTATGTGTGGGTTTTCATTTAGCATAACTCAGAATAAAAGTGACGAGCAGTGGATAAAGCCCAGGCTCTGTTTCTTGAACTAGATAAGTTCTTTGCCTAAAAACCAAAACCAAACAAACTAAACCAAAAACCTATGGCAAAGCCATCATGGAGTCTCATTCTGCATCAGAACTCACTGCAAGCCCTGCAAAGTGCCTGCCGAGAAGGTTATACAAACAAAGCAGAGCCCACTCAGAGCTCCAATAATTGTGCCCCCTCCTCTTTGCATTTCTTTTCTCCTTCTTTCACTGTCGCTGAAACCTGCCCTATAAATCAGACTTAATTATCTATAAAATTTGGTGTAGAAAAGGATTTACTCATTAAAAATGTTCATCAACTTGCTACCCACGTTCCAGACTAATAGAAGCGGAAAAGGAACACCATGGAAACACCAGACGGGCTGGGGAGATAAGCGAGCTTTGAAATACCTGAACCTCAATTAAATAGCAAGTGCCAGTCTCTGTATCTGCCTTTTCAAATATCATGTCGGGAATAAGTAAATGTCACCAAACCATCAGTCTATTTTCCCCTCTTTTCTTTTTAGGTTACTTGCTTCAACAGGTTTTTAAAAATGGGTTTTCTGAGTTAACTCCCTTTGCCCGTGTGTTACTCAAGATATATTCCCTAGTGGTGCGTGTGTGTTTGCAAAATGTCATAATCCTCGATACAGCCAAACACAAGGGCTCACGTTTAGTCACAGAGGGAGGAGCGGTTAATTAATGAGAGCCAAGGGAGGCAGTGAGGAAACATTGGAGAGAAACGTTGCCAGTGGAAGATCAGAGGGGAAGTGTCTCAAGTCAGTCCAAGATAAATCAACAGTCCTTAGAGGTAGCCCTGGGATAGATGATGCTGGCTGCCAACTAAGTTAGATTTCGTGTGTGTGTGTGTGGGGTGTGTGTGTGTGTGTGTGTGTGTGTGTGTGTGTGTGTGTGTTTGAGGGGCCGGGTATTTTTGTTTGTTAAGGTGGTAGAGGCAGGGTGTGCCGGGACTTGGAGAGAATGTTAAAGTAGCTTTAACAAGACACAGCAGCTCTCAAATTGCACATCGGTTTCCAAGAAACTCTCCATTTGTGAAAAGGCAGAGATCTAAAACTTTTTCTCCTTTTCCAGCACATGACAGGATTTTTGTCGTGACTTTCCTAAATCCTCACAGAGCCAAGAAAGAAAGTGCCCACAGGAGTGGGAGGGAAAAGACACATGGAGGGGCGACGAGGAAGCCTGCTTACAGCAGCCAGCCTTCCCTTCTGGCCTCTCACTTCCTTCCAGAGAGAACGTCTTTCCTTGACAGGGCCTGCCTCCTGTCATTTCTTCCCAATGCTCTGCCCAACCCTGGAAATCTGGATTTTCTTTTTAAAGAAACATGTCTAGAGAGAAAAATAGACCAGGAACAGCCAAAAGAAAATACAGCACAGCTTGTTGATATGGTCCTGTCAGATATGTCAAGTGTTAGCGGTGAGGCTCACTTTTTATGTCTAGGGGTTTGTTTCCTTTCATTTCACTTTATATATTCTCTGTATTTGTCCCTACCGGATGTCTTCTTTTGTTGTTTGTCCCTACAGTCTCTTGCTGAGTCTACCATTCTGTGATTTATCTAATCTCATGAACTTACCCAAACTGACCCAAATTAAGTTTGGGGAAGTTTTCACTCTCGATTTTGGAAAAGCAGGTTTGCTCCAATTGCTATCTACTCACTAATAGGATGGGTCCACTTTCTCAATTCACATACAGCCTCCGAAGACTCGTGATCTTGACCATACAGCTAGAAGAGGATTCCACAGCCACACCACCCAAACCGATGATCTGATTGAGTAAGAGGCTTGGTCTTCGCTCAGTGTTTGCCCCACAAGATTATGAAGTCAAAAAATAAATGATGTTATAGCAACGCCTTTTTCCCCTGGGCCATTGTTTTGTGAATACACTGCCTATATGGCTCCCCAAGATGATGAGCAACACGTGGACACGAACCTTGTTTTATTCATTTCATGTCATTAATGCCTAAGATGGTGCCTAGCATTTATAAAGATTTTAATACTTTGAAATAAATGAATGAATGAACAAATCACCTTTTTTGATGTAAGAACTGTAGAACCAACTCATTCAGGTGCAAACACTAAAACTTTAACACCTATAGCATTTTGACCTTCTGGGTGCACCCCATTTCTCAAAGTGCAAGACCCTATAAGTAATCGTCCTGGAATTTTCCATGAGCATTCTGTTCTCTCTCCCTTGTTCCTATTTTGTCGTTATCCTTGCTCCTGTCCCAAGTAGCCATAAGAAGGCACCTACTCAATTCACTGTGCTGTCAGTAAAGAGAATCTTTGGATTTCATTCATTCATGAGTATCTGCTAAATCTGAAACTCTGTGCCACTCAAATTCTGCTGGCACTTAATGTGAATGCGGGCACTGGGAGTAGGTGTAGAACAAAAAGCTGCAAATGATAAAAAGGAGGAAGGTGAGATGATGAGAATCAAAGACAGTGAAAAAGTCTTGTTGTTTGTTCAAACACTGTTTATCATTTCCTTACTCTAGACCCAGTACTGTGCTATTCTCTTGCAATGCAATGGTAAGTAGAACACAGTCCCTGTTCTCCAAGAGTTAAAAATCTAGTGGGCGCTGTTGTATGTGAGCCTGGTAGGCTTACTGATTCCACTGCCCTGAAAATCATACCATACATGTGGTTATTAGGCCCCAAGATTTCTCCTCGTGTGGAGGATAACTGATAATGGATGAAATCTCCCAGAACTTGAGCCATGAGCTTGACTGTTAGTTATGCATTGTTGAACTCTATGATAATTCTACCATGCCAATAGGCTTGCTGTCACTGCCCAAGTGAATCCTGAATATGCTCCTTAGGCAGTGGTAGATTCTGATGAAATCCAACACAGGATCAGTTAAAAGCAGTTGGCAGTCATCATTTTCTTTCCAAATTATGCAAATACGGTGGTTGCCCTTCATAGGCAGAGAAGACTGACACCTCCATCGAATGTCTGAAGGACCTTCAAAGCCCATCCTGTCCTAAAAATATCCCCTTCAAACTATTAGGTAGAAAATAAGCTACAAGGATATATTGTAAAACATGAAGAATATTGCCAATATTTTATAAGAGCTATAAATGGAGTATAAGCTTTAAAAATTATGAATCACTCTATTGTACACCTGTAACTTATGTAATAGTGTACAGCAACTACACTTCAATTTAAAAAATTAAAAATACATATCCCCTTCAAACCAGCCACAAAATTCTTTTCTAAATTTTTTCAAGTATAATTGATTTACAATGTTGTATAATTTCTGCTGTACAGCAAAGTGATTCAGTTATACATATATATACATTCCTTTTCATATTCTTTTCCCTTATGGTTTATCACAGGATATTGAATATATTTTCTTGTGCTATACAGTAGGACCTTGTTGTTTATCCATTCTATATATAATAGTCTGCATCTGCTAATCCGAAACTCCCAATCCCTACACTTCAATTTAAAAAATTAAAAATACATATCCCCTTCAAACCAGCCACAAAATTCTTTTCTAAATTTTTTCAAGTATAATTGATTTACAATGTTGTATAATTTCTGCTGTACAGCAAAGTGATTCAGTTATACATATATATACATTCCTTTTCATATTCTTTTCCCTTATGGTTTATCACAGGATATTGAATATATTTTCTTGTGCTATACAGTAGGACCTTGTTGTTTATCCATTCTATATATAATAGTCTGCATCTGCTAACCCGAACCTCCCAATCCCTCCCCCCCCCCCCCACCCTCCCCCTTGCCAGCCACAAAATTCTTAATGCCCCTCCAGGAAAGGCAGTTTCACCGTATTAGGTCATCAGATGCCTGGAAAGAAAACCCATGACCAATCTTACTCATTATCAGAAATGAGCTTACTTAATTAATCCATTACCCTCTCTCTTCCTAACTTCCTACCCTCATCCCCACCCATTCCCACTTCCATTTCTGCTCAAGTAGCTCTAAGTCCAAAACTGGGGATTGGAGTCTGGTGGCCATGATTAATCCTTGGTGGGCGAAGGACATCTGTTTATTTCAGAGTGCTTATACATGTCTCAGTGGGGACTCTTGCTTTGGTTTGGGTATCTGTAAAGAAAATGCAAAGAAAGGGAAAGAATTGCTGAAAACAAATTTTCCCCACATCGCAATTGTATGAGCTTCCTGATCGGCAAGTGATAGCTCTTCTGCTACTCAAATCTCAACGCTGGTTCAGAGCTCTCTAAAATGTCTGCTACAGGCACAAAAGTCCCATTAAGATGCTTGACAATCTAACCCATGCAGTTTCTCTCTCAGTAGCAGCTACACTAAGTGACATCCAAACGCTGGTAATGAGGAGACATCTGCATACACCCTGGTTTTGAAACATAAAGCACTGGAGGAGTTATGAGCTGTCAATCATTTCAGCTGTTCTCAGCCCTGTGTTTATTCAGAAATAATTTTCGAGGCTGCAGGAAGTGTTGTTACTAACTGATGAGCAAGTTTGAACACTAAGAATGAAGAATGATTGATGTTCTTTGAGGTAAGCTGGGAAACACTCCATCCACTAGAGGCAGCCACAGCTCAGGATGCTGATAAGGTTCTGACACGGAGAGTGAGTGATGAGTGGTATGTAATGTCTGCTGAAAACGAGAAGCCATGACAACGGTGTGAGAAGGAATCCTCTAAACACAAATCCTAGGGCTCCACACAAGCAAGTTAATAGCTCTGGTATCTTGACTGGATCTATGGCAGAAACCTCTGTCAGTATCACTTTTCCCATTCTGCTGGAAGAGACTATAAAAGAAAAGACACATAAATTGGTAATAAAATCCTCCTTGATTTACTGATTGGTTGGTAACTTGGGAATTTTCCAAATTTGAAATGCTTAATTCAGAGTGTTTTCCAACTTGTCATATGTTAACGGTATTAGTAGAGAAAAGGACAAGAACTTACAGAAACATTAAAATGGTTAGAACCTAGGAAATGAGGATCCTATCTTGGGATTCATGCTGGGAAGAAAACAGCCCTGAAATATGGTCCAGCCAGCTTTCTTGAGCCCTGCTCTCAGGATTCAGAATGCTGATTCAGTACAAACCCATGCTTTCTGATGACTGCAGAAAATTCTTTTAATCATTGCCCATTGACTGGTTGGCTCACAAGCTATGGCAATGCACAATTATTTCTCTCCCCAAATTCACCACCCTTATGGGCAGCAGCTGAATGGATGTACACATTCAATAACACTTGGTTGGTGCATCTGCTGTGCCAGGCATGGTATTGGCTCCAAAGATACAGTGGCGGACAAAACTGAAATGTTCTCTGACTGCCTGGAGTTGACAGTCCAGCAGAAGTCAGAGACATTGAATGTAAAATACACATTTTTCTCTGAAAGATCCATTGCACAGAAGAGAATAATGAAAGGAATCTAAAGGTGTCATGGAAGGTCTCTCTGGGGAAGCTATATTTAGGCTGAAACGTGAAGCTTGAATAGGAGAAGGCCAGGCAAAAGACAGGGCTGGTGAGTGTTCCGAAAACCTTCTAGGCAGAGGATGCTGCATATGTTAAGACCCTCTGGCAGATTAAAGGGTACAGCACCTTGATGTGATCTGTTTCCTTAGACAACTGCGGTCATTCAAATTCAATGAAGACCATCTTTATTTTAAAATCTAAAATATCTAATTTATTATAAATAGGGATTTATTATAAATCTTGTCCCTCTCACTTACTTTGGCTTCTCAGTACTTATTAACCAGAATCTTTGGGCTCCTTCCTCTGGCCTCATCCTCATTCCTTCAAAAATATATATATCATTTTTAGTAACAGTGATAATGAGACGGGACAATCTGTTGGGATATGAATATGTGACTTGGACTCACTGCTAAAGAAGACTAGAAGGACTAGAAAGGTGGTAGAGGCAGGGCACGTGGGGACTTGGAGAGAACGTCAGAGCAACTTTAACAAGGCAGAGCTTCTAGCTCCCTCTCTCCCCTTCATGGGAAGAACAGCCAGCCTTCATATTTTAAGGTCTCTCTCTCTCTTTTTGCTATTAGAGGGGAATTAACAGCTTACTTTTGTATCAGAGGCCCCCTGAAAGTCCACTGTTGTGTAAAATGTCAACCAATCAAAATGCCCATCAAGAGGAAGAAGGTATTGAGATAAGGCTGTAGGTTGAGGAGAAAAGATGATTTGCCTTGTTGGCAACTTATTAAGACATCTTTGCCATTCTCCGACTCAGGAACCTATAACCAGGCTCCATGGTCTATAAAATTCAGTCCAAACCAGCTCAATATACACCTTCTGCTAAACTGAACCTTCAGTCTACTCCCTGACCATTTCCCTCCATGGCCAGATTCACTGCCAACACCAAATCCTACATCACCAATTCTACCTCTCCCATAGTTCAGCTCAAGTCTCTTTTCCCCTACGTTTTCTCCCATATCCACTTTTTCACTTCACCCGTATTTCAATCTGTCATTTTCCTGATGTGGCACAGTACTCACTATTTCTACTATACAAGCAGCTATTGATTATATTCTCTTGTGTATAAAACAATTAGAGAACAATGCATGTACTTTTTTCTCCTCAACTAATTTGTAGACTCCTTGATTATAGAGATGAAGTCTTACACTCCCTTGAATCTCTTCCAATGCCTAGTGCAAAGCTGGATCTATGGCAAGCTCTCAAAAATAAAAAAAAAACTTAAAGAAAATAAAATCACTTGGCCTCTAGTCTATGTATAATGCCATGCTGGGTGCTATAAGGATTCGTTAAGGACGTATCGGCCTGGCCAACTCCTTCTCATCTTTCCAGCCTCCGTTTACATACACTACCTTTTTCTTGGTAGGTTCCCCAACTCTAAGTACAGATTAGTTGCTCCTTCAGCGTGTCGCTAAGGTAACCCATGCTCCCCATAGTACACCACTTAACACGGTGAGCCACTTTATGCAAGAGCTCCTTTGCTAAGCTTCACTCCCGGCTGAATGCGCATGAGGCTGGGGGTCACATCTGACTTATGCAGCATTTAGCCCCAGTGCTTACTTGTCCCATGGTAGACACTCAGTAAATATTTGTTGAATAAATAAATGCAAAATTTACTGACTTCAAGGCACAAATGTTCTAGTTATGGAAACAGAAAAAGTGCTTAAATACATATATGACGTGCTGTTTACTAATTATAGGTGTTCGCGTACACTAATTCATCAGTTTACTCATTTGCCTCTAAGGCTAACTACTGTGGTTTGAATATACTTTTGGAATGGTAAGAGCTCCTCATAATGGCAGTTGGTAAACTGTAAGCCTGAAAACAGTAATTCTTAACATAATGCATACATTTGTGGATTTGCCACATGTAATAGCGGATCGGAAAACAGCCAGGTACTCATCTCAGGCTCCTACACAAACACTCCTCCTTCATTCTTCTTGTCTTCCTGATTCTTTATTTCTCATTAAGGCCACCTCCCAAATGAAATATATTTACTCTTAAGTTAAAACACACGTGAGAGGGAATTCCCTGGAAGTCCAGTGGTTAGGACTCCGCATTCTCACCGTGGAGGGCACGTGTTCGATCCCTGGTTGGGGAACTAAAATCCCACAAGCCACACGGTGCACACATGAGAATAATTTTCCTCTCTATGTTTCTGCAAGTCCAGAGAGTTTTGTAAAGACCGAATTAAGATTGGAGGAGGCTTTTATGAACTGCCGTAACCTTTCCTCTGCTTCAAAACCAGATTGCATCAGAATCGGCACTCCAAAAGCACAAATACTGAATGTAGTTTATAATTTTTGTAGTAACTTACATTCTTGAATAAACTCTTCTCACCATTTGACATTAAGACACTTCCTTCTTTATCATTGGATTATCGTTGCTAATCGATCATTATTGAATATGACCTAACAATTCCTAGCTGTCTGTCAAAGCAGGTATCGTTTGAAATTTACTAATTCCCACCTAGGGGTTGCAAGAACAGATAACAGATTTCAGTACCATAGCATTTTATTCATTTATTCTTTCACTGAACAAATATTTAAGGAACATCTACTATGTACCAGGCAATGTACTAGGTGCCAGAGATTTAGCAGTGGGCAAAAAAAAGTATATTTTCTTCCTGAGGGCTCTACTCCAAAGTAGAATTCAGTTTCTCTTTGCTTAGAATCTTTGGCAGGCACAGTTGCCTAAGTTCCTCAGTGAACATGAGGCTTCGGGCACCAAGTAAAATGGCATCATTATGCTTAAATTCCCCTAACTTACTTTCTGTATCATTAATTTGGAATATCTTACATGTTACCTGGAGTGTTAGTTGTAATTTATACAGCTGTTTTGTCTGCCAAAAAGATTATAAACACCTGGAGGACAGGCACCTTGAGTAAGACCTCATTGTGTCACAGAGGCAGCATGCCTTGCACATGAGGAAAATGCTACTTATCTTGCAGATTTTTTATTCTGGACTTCTGTTCAAGAACCACTCTGAAGACACCTGCTGCAGCTGTAGTACATCAGCAGGAGTTCCCACTGACTGAATGAATTATTTTTTATGAACCATAAAAATAAAAATGGGGGAAACTTATTTCCACCTCATCCTATTAAATCCCACTCCTGGAATTTCAACACATTTCAATGTTAAATGGAAACAAAAAAGCTATACATGTCACAGTACCAATGAAGATCACCTAAAAGAAAATAGAAAATGAGGAATATTCATAGTCCAATGGAAAATCTATAGAAACGTGATAAGGGAAAGTTATAAGCCAGAGATTAGACCTCAGAAAACTCATTTTTTTGTTCAGCAAGGTGCTGTGCTTGGTACCAGGCTGCAAGGAAGATCAAGATGAGATCTCTGCCCTTTTAGGACTAAGTTTAGTGAGTTGCTCTTAGGGCTATGCTACTCTAATTGGTGCACATGGGCAATGGCAGCAGTGGAACAGAACAAGTGCCCTTGACCCTCAACACTCAAGACTTTTCTTG
>NW_006789439.1:1364881-1378591 GCF_000442215.2 Lipotes vexillifer | reverse complement strand
CAGCCTATTGAGGAAAGAGTGTTTTTTACTGTCCATCACATTGTAGAGTATATTCCCACCAATAACTTGATTGGGAAATGAGTGTTCTTGGCTGTAAGGGAAGGATTGAATTAATTATTTATTGTTAACATTAGTATATCCAAGATGTCAGTTTTACTGGTTGTTCCCTCTTTTATTATGGGGAAATTGTTAAAATGTTATTCCAACATATGATTGTTTTAAATTGTAATATTTGAACTCTGCTCCTGGAAGCCCTAAGATTATGTGAATCTGCCCCCAGGGACCCTGTATGGTAGCCTTAAGGAAATATCTAAGGGATTCTCTTATTTCTCCATTCCCACTTCTACTTGAGAAGCTCCATTTCATGTTTTATTTCTTTTTTTTTTTTTTTAATTTTAAAGCTCACCAGGATGTGATTTATCGAAGGGAAGAGGGACAGAGGATCCTGTAGCTTCATACAGTATATAAACCAATGACTTAAAAATGAAAAAGCTGGGGCTTCCCTGGTGGCGCAGTGGTTGAGAGTCCGCCTGCCGATGCAGGGAACATGGGTTCGTGCCCCGGTCCGGGAAGACACCACATGCCGCAGAGCGGCTGGGCCCGTGAGCCATGGCCGCTGAGCCTGCGCGTCCGGAGCCTGTGCTCCGCAACGGGAGAGGCCACAACAGTGAGAGGCTGGGGGGCCACCAAAAAAAAAAAAAAAAAATGAAAAAGCTGCAATATACGCACATGATTTGTATTTATTTCTGTTCAAGAAACATGTTGAATTTCAATAATGTACAGTACAGGATGCAAGGGAAAGTTCTTTGTGGGATTTTTTTGGGGGGGCCTTTATGCAAGTTAGTGTCATGAAGATTAGTCCTCTAGTAGGTCAGACTGCTAAGTGATAGCATGGAATAAACATTCTGGAAATGCAAAGCTACTTGTCAAAACAACTTAATATCGTTAAGTAGTTTTCTCCAAGAAGATCCAACGAAACTGGACATCACTGTCAAATACTGTTTCCTAGCGCCGAAACCCAAGTCCACGTTGAAATAAAATATAATACCAATTTTGACAGGGAGTCTAAATATATAGGGTGTTTATGTAAGATAAAGATGTGTTCATTTCCAAAGGTAGTTTAAAATTCGACCGAACTAAAATACCAAATTATTCATTACTTAAATTCTCTCATGCATTTTTACATCCTCCTAGTGTATCCTCCTAGTGTAGCCCACTGTTAACTACTGCTACAGAGAAATTTAGATGCATAATTCCCATTAACAGTATCACAGAAACAGCAACTGTGTAACTAATTCCCCACATTGTGTGTGTCCCCTGCTCACACTACACTGAACATACTCCCTCATGAGTCTAAAAGGAAGCATACAACACACCACCCCTTTGAAACGAATTCAGAAATTCCTGTGATTGTTTTGGGCACAAGAAACAGAGTCCAGTCTTGGACGTGGAGTGTGCTGTGCGCTGGAGCCATTATCTCCATTTCTGCACAGGACACTAATGCTGACACCTAATTAGCATTACAAAACTGATTAACTCTCATTAAGGTCAGCACAAAGCAGAGAAATACATCTTGATGCCATCTATTATGTCATTTATTTAATAGATTAAAATACTTAAGGAAGAAAAGTCAGTCTGGCATTTTCTCCAGTCTATTCTCTTTGGTGGACTGCAGAGAAAATTCAAAGAGTGGATGCAACACTACATTAAAAGCTCCGTAATCAAAACAGAGAGCATAAAAACACTTGAGCATTGTCTAATGGACAATTTATCATCCAAACAGACGCATTCATTAAGGGAAAAATTACTTTCAAATATCAGTAAAATAAATTGGGTCTATTCTGATTTCTTATTTCTATAGCAAGAGTGTTCCAAGTTATGGAAACAAGTATATAAAAATGCTTCAGTGCACAAGCAGGACATTTTAGGCATTTAAGTTTATTGGGCAAAGCTGTTTGAACTGCTTGAAGATGGTAAATCAAGCAAATATGGAACATTCTAACTGATAATGTCTTTCTAGGCCAATTATTTCCCTCCTATATTTCAGAGACAGAGACTGTTTTGTTACTTTGTGGCTATTATTATTATTAACGGAACAACTACTACTACTAAGAAATCATTTTCTGTTTTGCCTTAGCTATGTGGACTCCAATCACTCATGACAATTTCCCCTTCTGTGGCAGAAAACACATCTCTCAAGCGCAGAGCAGAAGACCAGCGCCCTCACACTCTCTCCTTATGTGAATTCTGGGTGCTGAGATTACAGTCAAATGGCAGAGAGAATCACTCTGTACAGCTGGTGGCCTGAGCCGCCTGCTCCATCAGTTTGCTGCATTGCTCTGAAATTAACTCTGGGAAGCAGCACTGTAGTTGCCCTAAGGCCACAATTCAGCCACTAAGTGGGATAAAGAACTTTCATAAATAAACAGGCTAAGCAGTAGCTCACTGAGCTGTGGCCTCAGGCACATGGAAAGCCCCACTTTTCCCTATGAGTGAACTGAGAACAGTTCTAGACTAACTGGCGCTGATGACAGTAATGATGGTGCTGGCTGTCGCTTATACAGCACCTGCTGTATGCAAGCATTAGTCCTAATCCTTACAACAATCCTGCTTGGGGTATTGTTACCATCTCACAGATGGGGAAACTGAGATTCAGCATCAGACACCAAAGTCTTTCTACTACATATACTGCCTCTGTGCTTACTGATCCCTGCCTACAGAAAATGTTTAAATGCTGATAATAGTCTAATAAACATTTGGGTCATTTTATTTCTGCATATGAGAAAATAGAGGAAGCAGAAGAGAAAAGTGCACATCATTTGTTTGTGTCTAATCAGGCCCCAGTTTGAATACACCACCTGTTTGGAGCCAGTCTGCCGAGGGAGAGAGAGAGAGAGAGAGAAAGAGAGAGAGAGAGAGAGAGAGAGAAAGAGAGAAAGAGAGAGAGAGAGAGGCATTGTAGTGACAAGGACTTTGGTGTCATTCTGAACTGAGGTTGTCTCTGTCTGTGTGATCTTTGGGAAGATAGTTAACTTTTCTGATCATCATCTCTTCATTTGTGAGGTAATAGTAATAGCCAAAATTCATTGAGCACTTACTAAGAATGAAATAGTTTTCTAAACCCCTTTTAATATATAAATTCATTTAATCCTCAGAACAATTGTATTAATAACTCCAAATGATAAACCTGAGTTTCAGAAAGCTGAAATGATTTGTCTGGAGTGATATGGCTTAGAAATGCCACGACGGATGTGCTAACTCATATATTCTGACTCCAGATCTTGGGGTTACAACTGAATTACAACTAAATCCTTTCCTCCCATGGCTCTTTTAAGGTTCAGAGATTATATACAGTATATGAACTACATGGTCATATGTAATATTGCTTATTGAGACTATTTTAAAGAGTACTAAATGCTAATATATCACACATAAAGAGTATTAAATTTTAAAGAGTACTAAATGCTAATATATCACACATAATAATGACTACATTATTATAATTGTTTAGGGCCAACTGACTTTGTAAGTGAGGCCAGGTATATTCAATAGAAATTTGCTGTGTTATTAAAGAAACAAGTTCCCTAGAAGAATTCTTTATTTAAAATATGTAGATGAGATAAAATGGAAAGTTTGAGGGAGAAAAGGCAGTGTCTGAGGCATTTCCTTAGCCTAGAAAGTAGTACTTGGCATTTAGAAAAGGCTCAACAAAGTGACTCAAATTGTATTGCAATAGGAAAAATAAACAAACATAACCATTGTGTTTGTATTTTAGTCATTCCTTTCTTCAACTATGCACTGAGCCCTGACCAAGACCCTGGGGCTACAAAGATGCATTTGGCATGGCTCCTGACCCTGGAAGTTACAATCTAGTATCTCTAAAATATAGCATAACTTGAATAGCCTCCAACTTACGCTACGGTAATGAGCAATTTCAAAATCTTAGTGCCTTAACAAACACAAAATAGTTTCTTTCTCATACTCAGCTACATGTCCCTCATGGGTAGTCTTTGAAGATTCTGTTCAACATAGTCTCTGGAACCCAGGCTAACAGAGGCTCCGTGGTTTGTAGCTGTACCATCTGGAATATGTGGCCTTCCATCACCAAAACAGAGCAAGAGGATGCAGAAGGGCTTTGCACAGACAATTAATCACCTGAGCTTAGAAGTGGCATCCATCATTTCCTCTCTCAGCCCCTGCCCCTAATCAGTCACACAGCCCACTTTCCTGCAAGGGGTTGAAAGGTGCAGTGTTTCCCTGTGCCCGAAGGAGAAAAGAACAAGCACTTACAGTCTCCAATATCTGGGGAAAGCAGAAGAATCTCCATCCGGGTATCTGGAAGAACATTCTGTGCCCCTGGCCTTTCTGATGGAGAGATTGCAGAGTGCGTGAACAGTGCTAGCTAGCAAGGCAAAGTGAGGAGAATCTGTTTTTCTTCTCCATCTTGCCACATCTACTCAAGGGAAAAAATCCAGACCATCTGAAATAATCACAGCACTAGTTCTTGGTCCAGATGAGCAGACTACGAGCCCCATATCTGGTTTGTTTTAGAGGGTTCGTTCTTTAAAATGAGTGGGTAATTTCCAGTCAGCAAGGTTTTTTGTTTAGGTTCCTTACACGTAAAGTCCATTTCTAAATTTGAAGATTTTATTCAATGAGAGAGCCAAATCACATTTTAGCAATGGCTACGTTGCATAACACAGAAAGCTTTGATTTCTCCCATCTTCGTTGAAAAAGTTGTCACAAAACACCAACAAATTCAAAACAGCTCTCAAAATTACTTTTGTTAAAGGCAGATTCCTGAACTATTCATCTGTGTTAAAATGCATTTTGCCTTGAATCATATGTCACGTTGCCAGCAAAGAGTTGTTTCCATGCCAACTCGTTTGCAACACGGGGGAAAAAAATCAAAGCTACTAACATCTGGAAGATGTCAGTACCGATGTAAGCCACTTGCAATGAGAAACATGGGATGGCAAGTGTCTGCCAAAGAGACCCTATATATGGCATAATGATTTACAATATAATTACCTAACACTGCTTACCATCCCTTCTTTGGCTGTTTTCTTGATCTAAATTATATTCCAGAAAAGATTTGCAGAAAAAAAAAATTAATATACTTCGTATGCAGTGTTTTTGTGTTTTCTTATAAAGCTAGCACGTTTTCCTGACATGAACCTTTTAACAAGCCACTTAATTTCAGGCATAGTCTTAAAAGTGGAACCAGAAACAATTGTTTCACTTTCTACACCTTTTCCTTTCTATCTCTGGTCCTGCCAAGTCCCTTTTCAAATAAAGACCATCAGGGAGATAAATGTGAACTGGTGTTTCAAACAACAAATTTCATGACAAGCAGTTCTATATACTTACTTCTCTTTCTACATACTTCTCTGTTTTTCTGTATCTGTGTGTGTGTGTGTGTGTGTGTGTGCCCTTGTGTGCATGCACCCACATGTATCTATCTATCCATGACTTTAAATAAAATAGATTATTTCTCAGGTAATAAAGACTGTCAGAATCCAGAGTGGCTTCTTGGAAATAGTATTCTATGGTCAAAGAACCTCAGGACACGAGATTTTGAGATGATGCCTAACGCTGTCAGAACTGCTGAGGTCTTTTCACAGGTAACAGGATCTACTGACTATGCTTAACTAATAGAGGAAAAGCACAGGCGATTCACGTTCTGACTTAAAAATGGAACGCACGTTTGTACTAAGCCTGAGCAAACTATAAGCACACAGGGAGGGGGTCGTGTTGATAGACATAGTTTATGTTCCTTACTCAGGAACATAAACTCAGATTTTCCTCCAAGTCCTTCTTGTCTCCTGAATATTTCTGGGTGTCTGCAGAGTATGCCTCATCCATGTGCTCAGGAAAACTCCACTCAGCTATACTGCCAATGGTGTCTTTTGGTGCTCTGCCCGCCTTCACCCCAAGACACTGGGTCTGCCACCAGGCACTGCTGCCAACGGGTTAGGGCTTCAATGTGGGAAAGCTTCTCCAGTGTCCATCACAATATGGGAACTAGTCTCCTTGCTAGCATTTTCCTCCTCTGGGACATTCTCAACAGTGTTATTTGTGGCCAGAATCTTTGGTGAAACCATTGTTACGGGTTTTGTTTTTTTTTTGTTTGTTTGTTTTTTTAATACCTCGGCTTTCCATGGGACTTCTACATGATTCCAGTGAGACCTGGGCCAGTACTAATCGATGTGATAAATTCCCAGTGGCATTAGCTATATTGCATCTTCCTGTCCCTGATGACATTCAGATTCTTTTACTGAGACAACCTAGGCTTGTCTAGCGCCTCTACATTTGGAATGAGTTCTTTCTCAAAAAGCTCATTGGTCCCTCTTAC
Source organism: Lipotes vexillifer (assembly GCF_000442215.2). NCBI lineage: Eukaryota > Metazoa > Chordata > Mammalia > Artiodactyla > Lipotidae > Lipotes > Lipotes vexillifer. The sequence continues at coordinate 1,372,236 of NW_006789439.1, read as the reverse complement.
AAAGAGGTATCTGGCAGGTCCATGCTACCAGTTCACCAGACACACTACATGCTGGTATGATGCTAGGTAGGGGTCAACTACAAAGCGGTTGGAACATCTATTGCTTGTCAAAGGCCCAAGGACTTTTGAGTCATTTTCAGAGAGGACTCTTCCTCAGGAGCAGCCCTGGGATGGTTCCTTCAGGCCCTTCCCCCGGGCTCTCCCCATCACTAAAGTGTATTGTGGACACAGATCTGGATCTTCTCAATGTGAATATATTCATCTCTCTCTGAAAAGATGGACCAGTGGCCTCCTGAGTCATCCTGAATGCTTGACATATTGGCCTTCCTGACCCCTTGCTCACAGCTGAACTCTAGGCAGTGTTGTAGCTAGTTCTAGGGCCTTCCCACACTTGCAGGTCCATCCCTGTTTTAGGCTTTAGGGCTCAGCCTGCTCTTATTGTTGAGTGAGGAGAGTCTTCATTCAAGTACCCAAGAGGCTCTGCATCACGCCATATCCATTCTATAACCACATGTATTCCACATCTGGAGCAAGTCCCCACCTTGCGGTTCTGGTCCACAAGTGAACTAGCAAGTGTGAACAGGTCTTAGAGACTGACGTCTACTCCCTTCTCCCACTGCAAGGCTCTCTGCACACTGTCTGCTCCCACACGCCTCCTCTCCCATATGCTAGAAACTCCTGACAGGCCCTGAATGACTCTTTCTGGAACTTTTGCCCCCCCTGCTGCTCAGTTTGCACAGACCCATTGCCACCCCCTCGGGACGGTGCCTAGTTTCTAGTTCTCAGCCCCAATATCTAGTCTGTCCACTGCCCACTGAGCTCAGAATGCAGATTCCAACAGAGTCCCACAGATTCCAACCTGGTGGCTGGAGAATCAATCTCAGCTGATGAAGGCCTGGGGTATCTCAGGGAAGCCAGACCTAGAGGAGAGATCACACAAACCACTGGGTCATACTCACGTGGCAAACGGAAATTTTTTCATCCATCTTAATAATATATGTGTCAATCTTGAAATTTCGTAAGTCTCACCCAAAACCCCAATTTCCAGTTTTTCTGAGAAATGAGAAGCTCTCACAGTATTGGCTCAAATTTCCTCATGGTGACAATCAACAGGGACTGTGCAGTGGCTGCCCCAAGGACACACACCCCCATTACATGACAGTATTGTGTTCCCGGTGACACAAAGGTGATTTAATATTACCCTGGCACTGATAATTTTCTAGTAGTAGAGAACAATTTCTCCATGTCCCTGTCACTATCGAAAGTAAGAAAATGAAAAAAAGATAGAGAAGTTCATATATTTGAAGAAATATACAAGACAGACTACTGTGGCTATGTGTGGATATAGGTACATGTGTAAGGGAAGAATAGTCTTACATGTTGAATAAGTAAAATGTATAATTGTCGATATTTCTAATACACTGTCCGTGTTACCCATTTACAGTGTTCTTGATTCAGCCCCTCACCTGAAAGATTGATGGGGCACTTGCCACCAAGTCTGGCTCTAGAAATACTTCAGATAAATAGCTACTATACATTATGACTTAAGAACTGATGAAAGTTGGCCTTATTCAGCAACCATCTCCTGAACAACTGGGTCATGACTTACGCTCACTTCCTCAGCACCAATGACACAGATGCAATGGCCACTATTAACATGTTGGAACTTATCCAACCAACATGTACTAAGCTACTCTCTGTGCTTGGCACAGAACTGTGCACTTTACGTAATTATATTTACTACCATTCACAGAGGGCCTACTGTGTACAGCACCAATCCATTTCCAGATATTCTATTATTTTTAATCCTCCAAGGCAGTGATTATCTCCACCTTAGAGTCAGGAAGCTTACAGTTCAGGAAGCTACACAAGTGGCCCATAGACCCACCTTGAAAATGGCGTACCAAAGCTCAAACCCAGGCCAGTCTAAGTTTAAATGTCATTATCTTTCAGGAGAATGGGGTACTATTTGCTTAGATTGCTAAGTCTTTCTACATTGCTCAAAGATGAATATTTTACACCTTGTACAGAAGAGATAGCTTAGTATGAATCTGAGCACCATTTCCCCTTACATAACCCAGAAGAGACTCCCCTATAGACAGGAGCAATTGACTCACCCACCAGGACCGAGCCTGGTTGTTAAAAAGGCTTTATTCTTAATTTCTAAAATAAACTCAGCATGTGACAATACTGGAAAGAAGCTGGGATTTTTTTTTTATAATCTGACATCAAACTGCATTCTCCACTGCAGGGTGGCACTTAGCCTTCCATGACATTATGATTGGCACTTCAGACAAACTTTAACCTCTGCATGTGAATAAATAGCAGCAGAAACCCATATGTAGTCGCACAATGAAAAGAAGTAATAAAGCTGTTCATTACCCTTGACTCTTCTGCTCCCTTGCCCTTGTTTTCCCTCTGCACGTGGTCAGAAATTGAATTGATATTGAATTTGCTTCACTTGTGTAATACTATTCATACATGCTTTTGTAATTCATTCACTTCATTCACATTTCACCTTTTGTCATTTCAATCACTTTAAATCTGCTTCGGCCTCTTTCACATTCCATCTACTAAGCTCCTAGGCATGAGGAGATTTATTAACTTTAATTTCTGGGCTTCTGGTTCCAGTAGGAATAATCCCATCAGGAGATGGGTTTAGATATTGACAACACTAGGCCTGAAGTAAGGCCTGAAGAGTAGATGGACACCAGCATCCACAACAGGCACATGTCAGGAAGGGGGACCTGCAGGCCATAGGGATAGTATCACTAAGTGGCTAAATGTACAGGCTCTGCAATCAGATGGGCAGAGTTCACATCCTGGAGTGCCAATTTTTGCCCTGGGAACTTTTGCAGGTTCATAAGCCTCTGCATGCCTGTTTCCAGAGGCTGCACAATGCATATAACAATATTATCAACCACATAGGATTATTAGGATTAAATGAGAAAAATCTCCATCAAGCACTCAGCTCACAATACATATGCAATAAATATGAATCATTATATTATGGTGACGCTATGAAGATGCAGGGCTAATAACTTTTCTTTTGGAATGGGCTGACGAAAACATTAAAAAGACCTAAAAAACACACTGCTTCAACAATGTAATGAACATAAAAACAACAACAAAAATGTCTCATTTAAAGCAATTGTTTATTCAGCCTAATGTTAACAGTTGCATTTAGTGAACAAGCATGGTTGTCCCTCCGTATCATTTTCTAATGTTATAAACACTATGTGTTGATAAATTTCTTTCAGTGAATTAATGGTGCAATCCTTTCTTAACTTTCTTAATCCTTTCTTAACTCTTTGGGGGGCTCTCCATATTTATGCTCTATAAACTCTGGGATAATAATATTCCTTGGGCCTGCCACCTGCTATGAAAGGGGCATAATTTTTACTACCCTAGTTCTCAAACTTTAGAAACTTGCTGAATGAATCCCAGTTTTATAGACTTATCCATAACGTACTCTCCCTTTCTCATTGCAAGGAAAAGAGTGCTAATTTCTCTATCTTGAATGTAAAGACAGCATTGAGTGACCAAAGACACCGAAGGAACAAAGCAGATCAAAGCAAAGCAATGTTGTAGGAAAGACATGGATGACTTCCTGGGATCAAAAATGACATCAACATTGACATGGGTGTGACGACCCAGGAAATGCTTACAGTAGGAATAACAGACGAGGAGACATTGAGTCTAGACGCAAGTACCTTTCAGAATTCAGCCTGGTTTAGCAAGCTGGGTAGATTAAAAGAATCTGGGCTGAAAACTTTAAAGTCATCTGGTTTCTCTAACAAAGATGGAAAGCAAAATAGACTTGATTATTTGGAGACAACCTAAGTCTTTTTCATCTTACGAAACCAGAGTCTGTTACTGTAAGCCTGAGTCTTTAAAGGCAGAAGTCATCTCCTCATTCATTCAGGATCACTGATGACTATATCTGTGGATAAAGCTACATGAGCCAACTAGACCCAGGGATCCTTTGCCAGCCAGACCCGAGGATCTTTCAGGAATCCAGTTTAATAGAGGCCACCCCCTTGGAATCCTCATATTCTATTTAACAGAATCTTCTTTCTTTATCCCCTGTTATAGATGTTTCTTTGGTAGCAAAGGCTTCTGAGGAGCCATGATACTGATCATTTTTGTTTGTTCTCATTGAAGCTATTCCAGCACCTTTATAAACCACAAACTGCCCCTCTCTGGCCCTTTTCCCAGTCAGTTATAGCTTTGGAAGTGTAGTGACCAGAACATGTTTTTCCTCAAGGGTAACATTATACTTTCTATTTTCATTCTAATACACTTCTTGGTGATGCCAAGAACACTCTGGCCTTTTTTTCTGCAGCTACATACAGAGTCTTCAAGACCTGAGACTCCATGGTCCCTTAGAAGCAATTCAATCCAGCCACTATTTATTGAACTCTTAGAGAGGTCACAAAAGAAGGAAAAGGCTCAGTTTTATCCTCAAGTAGCTACCATCTTCCTGAAGACATAAATTGATGAATACCTTAAATAATAAACAATGCAATATATTGCTAATTATCATAGATTAGATTGCAAATATAGAAATTCAAAAAAATCTCAGTACTATTATTTTTTTGTTTCTTTTGTTTTTTTTAAAGCCCTGAGGACTCTCCTTTTATTTATTTATTTTTTTAATTTTTTTTTTTGCGGTACGCGAGCCTCTCGCTGTTGTGGCCTCTCGCGTTGCGGAGCACAGGCTCCAGAAGTGCAAGCTCAGCGGCTATGGCTCACAGGCCCAGCCGCTCTGTGGCATGTGGGATCCTCCTGGACCGGGGCATCGGCAGGCGGACTCCCAACCACTGCGGTTCCAAAAGCGCAGGCTCAGCGCCTATGGCTCGCGGCCCCAGCCGCTCTGTGGCATGTGGGATCCTCCTGGACCGGGGCATCGGCAGGCGGACTCCCAACCACTGCGCCACCAGGGAAGCCCAGTACTATTATTTTAAAGCAAATATATTGCTAGGTTATAGTAATGGTAATGTATAATTATTCAATAAATGGGATATAATAAAATAAATTAGGTGATTATCTCTTTTAATAGTTGGGGTACAGTGGTAAAATATTTGACCAGGATCTTATCGTTATTACACATTCTGAAGGGACATTCAGACAAAGACAGACTGACTAATATTAACTAGAACTTTTGCATGCCTAGCCCTGGAGAGTTAAGGCTATCTCACATGTGAGCCAGAAGAATTTCTTTTACATCGTTAGCCTAAGGCCCAAGCCAGAGATGACAAATACTGAGCATGTGTATTCTTCTGCCTCCTAAAATAAGTACTAGATCACATGGCCATCACCACCAATCAGAAATTAGCATTAAAAACTGATACCTGTTTGCCAGCCTTACCTCAGGTCCCAGCATGTGTTAACTCATATCACAGCCTGGATACAGGATAAAGCCTCCATCATGTCCTAATAAATTCTTAGGATGCCTTCCACCTTTATGACTCTAACGAGCTCAAATCAGTAATAATTACAGACACTTAATTATGGAAGATCTTCATTTCCAAATAAAAGTGGAAGACATGAGTACAGTCTCAGTCCAATGTGCCAGCTGAGACAAGAAATACATGATGTACTCTGATGACAGGAAAGCTGTTTACTCAAGTAATGATGTATTAAAGGACACTGTATTAGGGTTCTCCAGAGAAAACGAAAAAAAATAGGATGTATATAGAGCGAGAGAGAGAGATTTATGTTACGAAGTTGACGCCTGTGATTTTGGAGGCCAGCAAGTCCAATAACTGCAGGGTGGGCTGGCAGTCTGCAGACCCAGGGAAAAGTCAGTGCTGTAGTTCAAGTCCTAAGGTCACCTGCTGGCAGAATTCCTTCTTGCTCAAGGGAAGTCAGTCATTGTTCTATTAAGGTTTTTAACTGTCAGATGAGCACCACCCACATTATGGAGGGGAATCTGCTTTACTCAAAGTCCACTGATTTAAATGTTAATCTTGTCAAAAACCACCCTCACAGAACACATCTAGAATATCTGACCAAATATCTGGGAACCATGGCCCAGTCAATTTGACACATAAAATTAACCATCACAGCCACTTATGCTTATTTCTAATTTATAATCTGCAAAATCTGAAATCTCTCAGTAGTAAAGCACCTGCACAGCCACAGTGGGTGATTTGGTGATATGTCCTCCCCTCTGGCATTTTTTATTTACCAAAGTTTTCTTTCTGTTAGGTGAGGGAAATCCATACCAAAGAGTGTACAAAATTTAAACTCATAAATGTAATGTCAATATTATCTGAAATTTTACAGGCTATTCTCTGTATCCAAAGACATCCTTTAGTAAATGTCATTTTAAAAATCCCATGATCAAAGTGGTGGTCTCATGTGGTCTTATTGTCAAATATGGATTAAAAAAAAAAAAAAAAAAAAAAAAACTCCAAACAGTATGGATGTCAATTTTTTGGCATATTGACTTTTTTGTAAAGTTTTTTCTTTCAAGTATTAACATATAAAAATATTTTTTAGGATAGGATCCAGATCATAAAAAGGACTCCTCCAAATCAATAAGACAAAGAAAACCCAACTGGAAAAAAATGTTAAGATATAAAGAAGGCAACTTTACATAAAATGGTTAATAAACTTACCATGAGACAATTGATCAGTGTTCAGGGAAATTCAAATTAAAACCACAATGAGTAATCATTTCACATTGGAAATACTGTCAGAATTTTTAAATTCTCATAGCATTGAATGTTGGAAAGAATATAGAATAGCAGGAACCCCTGTTTAGAGTAAAACCACATTAGGGAACAATTTAACTATATTGACCAAGATTGAATCTACACTTGTCTTCTGACCAAGCAATTCTACCTCTAAAAAACTCTCACACATATGCACAAAGAGATATGCCAAAATATTTCTATCAACACTATTTTTTTGTAGTAGCCAAAATATTCCTTGGAATAGGAGAATAAATTGTGATATTTCCATACGGTGGAATACTACACAACTCATTAAATGGACTAGATCCACGTGTCAATACACTTTAACCTCAAAAACCAAAGCTTGTTTGCTTTCTCTCTAAAAGGTTAGCCAGTTGACTAAGGAATATATATATATATATATATATATATATATATATATATATATATATATATTTTAGAAATATTTTTAACACACACAACTCTATGCATTGTATGCATTATAAGTAGGGAAATAATAAACATTTAATTTACTGGGGAAAGAAGGGAAAAATGAAATTAGGTTAGGGCTTAAAGGGTCTTCAACTAAAATAGGGATTTTTTTTTATTTTAAAAAGAGAAGTAGGGCTTCCCTGGTGGCGCAGTGCTTGAGAGTCCGCCTGCCGATGCAGG
>NW_006789439.1:1307690-1364445 GCF_000442215.2 Lipotes vexillifer | reverse complement strand
CAAAAGAGTGAGAGGCCCGCAAAACGCAAGAAAAAAAAAAAAAAAAAAAAGAGAAGTGAAGCAAATGTGGTAAAATACTAACATATGCTAAGTCTGGGTAGTGGGTACACGTGATTATTCAAATATTCTCCATATCTTTCTAATATTTAAAACATTTTATTTTTATTTTATTTTCCAAATAATTTTTAAGGTATAAAATTTTTCCTCAGCATTCATGTGTTGGTCTATTTTGAATTGCCAAGGCAAATTTTAGCAAATAGAGGTAAATACAGAAAATAATACTTTATTTGGGAATTTTGCAAATCAAGCCATAGGTCCAGACAGATAAGGCCATTTCTGTCCTTCTCATAGCTGAACAGCAGTAATTTTCTCCTCTTCAGAGCTCTCTTCCCTCCAGAACCAAGGACCTCTTTTTGTGTTTGTTTTAGTTGTTGCAAATTTCTGCCTCTAAATTCATTGTTTTTTTACTGAACCAACAGTGATTATATTTTCTTTACATCCCTATCACAGCTTCCTGCATTACTTCAAGTCCATCAGTATTGGGTGGATACCAAGGCTCAAGGTTTGACTAGATGACCAGTAAGAAAACTTGGATTCCAGCCTTAGAGTTCACCACTTTGTGGATTATTTACTTAGCTATTCATATTCTTGGGTTATGTTTAGGTGCCTCAGTTTTGACAAGCATAATATGGAAATAATGCCATTTCTAACAGGGTTGCTGGGGCATTAAAACTATTTAAAAAAGGAAATTTGTTGTAAAAGCACCAAACAAGCCAATCTCCATCTTCTCATTATTTCCTGACTTTGTTCAGTCCATCCCATTGATTCAGTCATTCATTCATTCAATAAACAAATATTCATTCTGCACCTACAATGTGAAAAAAACTGTTAAGAACTCAGGAACTCTCAAACATGCCAAGTCATTTTTATTCACACAATATATAAGCTAAGGGAAAAAACATAAATCCTTCAGTAGAAATGAAAGGTGTTTCATTCAAGAGGACATTTCAAACAACAAAGTAGACCCTAAAACCACATGAAGTTATAGGTGAGCAAAAAATTTTACAGCTAATAGTAAGTGTTGTGCAAAGAACAAAACATGTCAAGAACAATGTTGTCTGATAACATAGTACCTCATACTGCATTCTTTGACATGGTGATTTAATAAACCAATGGAATTCCCCTCCCAAATTTTACATGACGGCCAATTTTTACTTTCCAAATAAAATCATTAAACTAACAGACAACTAAATCCTACCATAGTCTACAACCAAATTTAATTAGAAGAAGTACATAATTTATGTCTTAGGCCATTTGGACTGTTTTAACAAAATACCACAGACTGGGTTGCTAGAAACAACAGAACTTTATTTCTCAAAGCTCTGGAGGCTGGAAGTCTGAGATCAGCATGCCAACATGGTCAAATGAGGATCCTATTCCAGGCTGCAGACTTCTCTTTGCATCCTCACTTGGTGGAAGGAGACTAGGGTGTTTTGTGGGGGATCTTTTATAAAGGCACTAATCCCAAACATGAGGGCTCCACCCTCATAACCTAACTACCTCCCAAAGGCCCCACCTACCAAAACATGACCTTTGGGATTAAGATTTCAACATATGAATTTGGGGGGGATGCAAACATTCAGGCAATGGCAATTATAAAATAAAAACAATCCTTTCAATGGATGAATTGTTTTCTCATTTTGGGAAAGCCTACTATGTTGTCATGGGAATGATGAAGTTTCACTTATACAATAAATATGCCTATCATGTTTCAGGAACTACTTTAGGCATTTGGAGTACATCTGTGAACAAAATAAAGGTTATTGCCCTCATTCTATATTATGAAACAAGAAGTTCATGATGATTAATTTAGCTGAAATACAAAATTTGCTTCTCACATTGAACCACAACATTTTCTACTAAAAATAAGTGCAGACCTCAAATGAGACAAACCTCCTCCATATTTGTAAAACACAAAGGGTCTACTTAAAAGGAAACTGAATTATTCCAACTTAAACAGTAAATTTAAAGCTGAAGAGAGCAAACAACATTCAATTGATTGAACATAAAAACTGAAGTTTATTTTTATGATTAAAACCTGGATTGTTTTCACGTCCTTTTATAGTTAACATGCATATTTCTGGCTGAGCAGTTTTAAAGACTCAATTGTTATTAGTATTTCTACTGAACCTGGGATAGGTCACTTTCTGATGGTCTATCAAAATATATTTTTCATAATTATTAGTATTACTTCATCCTTTGGTCAACTTGGAAACATTTTTTTAGTCATGTCAGGTTTCTAGGTTAATATTATCTGATTATTTTCGTATAGATTTCAGTTTTACAAGTAATCTTGAGTCAACTTATACCTTGTCTAAAAATAATTGGATCAGACTTACAAACTCTGTTAAAATACATCTATCAGAATTTCCTTAGTTTCCCTAAAATTTATGTATTTTCCATTAACTATTGTGTGGTATGAGTTAAGAATACATCTAGATGTTTAGCAACCTTTGAGTTCTCACCTTACACTTGTCATCAAGAAAGCTTTTCAGAGAGGGCAGACAGCAGAAGCAAGAAGAACTACAATCCTGACGCCTGTGGAATGAAAACCACATTCACAGAAAGGTAGACAAGATGAAAAGGCAGAGGGCTATGTACCACACGAAGGAACAAGATAAAACCCCAGAAAAATGACTAAATGAAGTGGAGAGAGGCAAAATTTCAGAAAAAAAGAATTGAGAATATTGATAGTGAAGATGATCCAGGACCTCAGAAAAAGAATGGAAGCAAAGATCAAGAAGATGCAAGAAATGTTTAACAAAGACCTAGAAGAAGTAAAGAACAAACACCTAGAATAATTAAAGAACAAAAAAACAGAGATTAACAATACAATAACTGAAATGAAAAATACACTAGAAGGAATCAATAGCAGAATAACTGAGGCAGAAGAATGGATAAGTGACCTGGAAGACAGAATGGTGAAATTCACTGCCGTGGAACAGAATAAAGAAAAAAGAATGAAAAGAAATGAACACAGCCTAAGAGACCTCTGGGACAACATTAAATGCACCAACATTCGCATTATAGGGGTCCCAGAAGGAGAAGAGAGAAAGAAAGGATCCAAGAAAATATTTGAAGAGATTATAGCTGAAAATTTCCCTAACATGGGAAAGGAAATAGCCACCCAAGTCCAGGAAGCACAGAGAGGCCCATACAGGATAAACCCAAGGAGAACCACGCTGAGACACATAGTAATCAAATTGGCAAAAATTAAAGACAAAAAAATAATTGCTGAAAACAACAAGGAAAAAACAACAAATAACATAGAAGGGAACTCCCATAAGGTTAACAGCTGATTTCTCAGCAGGACCTCTACAAGCCAGAAGGGAGTGGCATGACATACTTAAAGTGATGAAAGGGAAGAACCTACAACCAAGATTACTCTACCTAGCAATGATCTCATTCAGATTCAATGGAGAAATCAAAAGCTTTACAGACAAGCAAAAGCTAAGAGAATTCAGCACCACCAAACCAGCTCTACAACAACTGCTAAATTAACTTCTCTAAGTGGTAAACACAATAGAAGAAAAGGACCTACAAAAACAAAGCCAAAACAATTAGAAAATGGTCTTAGGAACATACGTATTGATAATTACTGTAAATGTGAAAGGATTAAATGCTCCAACCAAAAGGCACAGGCTTGCTGAATGGATACAAAAACAAGATCCATATATATGCTGCCTACAAGGGACCCACTTCAGACCTAGGGACACATGCAGACTGAAAGTAAGGGGATGGAAAAAGATATTCCATGAAAATGGAAATCAAAAGAAAGCTGGAGGGCTTCCCTGGTGGTGCAGTGGTTGAGAGTCTGCCTACCGATGCAGGAGACACAGGTTCGTGCCCCGGTCCAGGAAGATCTCACATGCCGTGGAGTGGCTGGGCCCATGAGCCATGGCTGCTGAGCCTGTGCCCTGCAACAGGAGAGGAAAAAGATATTCCATGCAAATGGAAATCAAAAGAAAGCTGGAGTAGCAATACTCATATCAGATAAAATAGACTTTAAAATAAAGAATGTTACAAGAGACAAGGACAGACACTACATAATGATCAAGGAATCAATCCAAGAAGAAGATATAACAATTATAAATATATATGCACCCAACAAAGGAGCACCTCAATACATAAGGCAACTGCTAACAGCTCTAAAAGAGGAAATCGACAGTAACACAATAATAGTGGGAGACTTTAACACCTCACTAACACCAGTGGACAGATCATCCAAACAGAAAGTTAATAAAGAAATACAAGCTTTAAATGACACAAAAGACCAGATAGATTTAATTGATATTTATAGGACATTCCATCCAAAAACAGCAGATTATACTTTCTTCTCAAGTATGCATGGAACATTCTCAAGGATAGACCATATCTTGGGTCACAAATCAAGCCTCAGTAAATTTAAGAAAATTGAAATCATATCAAGCATCTTTTCTGACCACAATGCTATGAGATTAGAAATCAATTACAGGGAAAAAAACATAAAAAACACAAACACATGGAGGTTAGACAATATGTTACTAAATAACCAAGAGATCACTGAAGAAATCAAAAAATACCTAGAGACAAATGACAAAGAAAACACGATGATCCAAGACCTATGGGATGCAGCAAAAGCAGTTCTAAGAGGGAAGTTTATAGCTATACAAGCCTACCTCAAGAAACAAGAAAAATCTCAAATAAACAATCTAACGTTACACCTACAGGAACTAGAGAAAGAACAAACCAAACCCAAAGTTAGCAGAAGGAAAGAAGTCATAAAGACCAGAGGAGAAATAAATGAGATAGAAATAAAGAAAACAATAACAAAGATCAATAAAACTAAAAGCTGGTTCTTTGAGAAGATAAACAAAATTAATAAGCCATTAGACAGACTGATCAAGAAAAAGAGGGAGAGGACTCAAATCAATAAAATTAGGAATGAAAAAGGAGAAGTTACAACAGACACTGCAGAAATACATAGCATCTTAAGAGACTAATACAAGCAACTTCTATGCCAATAAAATGGACAATCTGGAAGAAATGGACAAATTCTTAGAAAGATATAACCTTCCAAAACTGAACCAGGAAGAAATAGAAAATATGAACAGGCAAATCACAAGTAATGAAATTGAAACTGTGATTGATTAAAAATCTTCCAACAAACAAAAGTCCAGGACCAGGTGACTTCACAGGTGAATTCTTTCAAACATTTACAGAAGAGCTAACACCCATCCTTCTCAAACTCTTCCAAAAAATTGCAGAGGAAGAAAAACTCCAAAACTTATTCTATGAGGCCGCCATCACCCTGAAACCAAAACCAGACAAAGATACTACAAAAAAAGAAAATTCCAGACCAATATCCCTCATAAATATAAATGCAAAAATCCTCAACAAAATACTAGCAAACAGAATCCAACAACACATTAAGAGGATCATACACCATGATCAAGTGGGATTTATCCCAGGGATGCAAGGATTCTTCAATATATGCAAATCAATCAATGTGATAAACCATATTAACAAATTGAAGAATAAAAACCATATGATCATCTCAATAGATGCAGAAAAAGCTTTTGACAAAATTCAACACAAAAACTCTCCAGAAAGTGGGCATAGAGGGAACCTACCTCAACATAATGAAGGCCATGTATGACAAACCCACAGCAAACATCATTCTCAATGGTGAAAAACTGAAAGCATTTCCTCTAAGATCAGGAACAAGACAAGGATGTCCACTCTTGTCACTATTATTCAACATAGTTTTGGAAGTCCTAGCCACGGCAATCAGAGAAGAAAAAGAAATAAAAGGAATACCAATTGGAAAAGAAGATGTAAAACTGTCACTGTTTGCAGATGACATGATACTATACATAGAGAATCCTAAAGATGCCACCAGAAAAGTACTAGAGCTAATCAATGAATCTGATAAAGTTGCAGGATACAAAATTATTGCACAGAAATCTCTTGCATTCCTTTACACTAATGATGAAAAATCTGAAAGAGAAATTAAGGAAACACTCATTTACCACTGCAACAAAAAGAATAAAATACCTAGGAATAAACCTACCTAGGGAGACAAAAGACCTGTATGCAGAAAACTATAATACACTGATAAAGAAATTAAAGATGATACCAACAGATGGAGAGATATACCATGTTCTTGGATTGGAAGAATCAATATTGTGAAAATGACTATACTACCCAAAGCAATCTACAGATTCAATGCAATCCCTATCAAATTACCAATTGCATTTTTTACAGAACTAGAACAAAATATCTTAAAATTTGTATGAGGACACAAAAGACCCCAAATAGCCAAAGCAGTCTTGAGTGAAAAAAACAGAGCTGGAGGAATCAGACTCCCTGACTTCAGACTATACTACAAAGCTACAGTAATCAAGACAATATGGTACTGGCACAAAAACAGAAATATAGATCAATGCAACAGGATAGAAATCCCAGAGATAAACTCACACACCTACGGTCAACTAATCTATGATGAAGGAGGCAAGGATATATAATGGAGAAAAGACAGTCTCTTCAATAAGTGGTGCTGGGAAAACTGGAGAGCGACATGTAAAAGAATGAAATTAGAACACTCCCTAACACCATACATAAAAATAAACTCAAAATGGACTAGAGACCTAAATGTAAGACCAGACACTATAAAGCTCTTAGAGAAAAACATAGGAAGAACACTCTTTGACATAAACCACAGAGAGATCTTTTTTGATCCACCTCCTAGAGTAATGGAAATAAAAACAAAAATAATCAAATGGGACCTAATGAAACTTCAAAACTTTTGCACAGCAAAGGAGTCCATAAACAAGACAAAAAGACAACCTTCAGAATGGGAGAAAATATTTGCAAATGAATCAACGGACAAAGGATTAATCTCCAAAATATATAAACAGCTCGTGCAGCTCAATATTAAAAAAAGAAAAAACCCAATCCAAAAATGGGTAGAAGACCTAAGCAGACATTTCTCCAAAGAAGATATACAGATGGCCAAGAGGCACATGAAAAGCTGCTCAACATCACTAATTGTTAGAGAAAGGCAAATCAAAACTACCATGAGGTATTACCTTACACCGGTTAGAATGGGTATCATCAGAAAATCTACAACCAACAAATGCTGGAGAGGGTATGGAGAAAAGGGAACCCTCTTGCACTGTTGGTGGGAATGTAAATTGATACAGCCACTATGGAGAATAGTATGAAGGTTCCTTAAAAAACTAAAAATAGAACTACCATATGACCCAGCAATCCCACTACTGGGCATATACCCAGAGAAAACCATAACTCAAAAGACACATGCACCCCAATGTTCACAATAGCCAGGTCATAGAAGCAACCTAAATGCCCATTGACAGACAAATGAATAAAGAAAATGTGGTACATATATACAATGGAATATTACTCAGCCATAAAAAGGAGTGAAATTGGGTCATTTGTAGAGACGTGGATGCATCTAGAGACGGTCATACAGAGTGAAGTAAGTCAGAAAGAGAAAAACAAATATCATATATTAACGCATATATGTGGAACCTAGAAAATGGTACCGATGAACCAGTTTGCAGGGCAGAAATAGAGATACAGATGTAGAGAACAAAAGTATGGACACCAAGGGGGGAAAGTGGCGGGGGGTGGGGTGGGGTGATGAATTGGCGATTGGGATTGACATGTATACACTCATGTGTATAAAATGGGTGACTAATAAGAACCTGCTGTATAAAAAAAATAAATAAAATTAAGTTAAAAAATAAAGCTTTTCTCTATCTGTGCTTTATTTAAAGGAGATATCTCCATTTCTCTAGTGCAATTTTTAATACTTTTACTTTAGGCTTAAACGGAGATACATAAATGCCTAAGACAGCCAGAAAGGTGAGAGAAATGAACTGCTCATGAACTTAGTCTATAAGATAGTAGGAAATTATAGGGGCTACAGCAGAACTGGAATACATATTCCTTCTAAAGATATTGAAATATGTACCATTTTTCTGTGCATGACCAAATCAAACACATCTGCAGATATCGCCTGCAGGTCTGCAGTTTGCTGACTGCTTGCCTAGATTACTGTAATATTCTTGACATACATTAGCCTGACATAAATCCTCAGGTTCTAATTACTGTTACAGAAAATGAGTACTATTAAATAACCCATAAAGGTATATTTTATTGTTCTACTACTATGCTAGCTACTATGATTAATCAAAAGAAGTATAAGGTGTGGCTTCCTCTCCTATGGAATAAGAGAAAGGAGCAATTATTTGGCACCTGCTATGTGCAAAGCATTATGTAAATAAAAAAGAAATAGTATTTCTTTTAATTGTCACAAGTTCACAATTAGCTGTTATTTGTTTCATTCATTCATTCAACAAATATTTATTAAGTGCATCCACATACCTAGTACTTTGCTAAAGAGTAAAATTTTAAAGATGAAGGAAATGAAAAGCAGAAAGATTAGGGAATTTGCTCAAAGCCCAGGATTCAACCTCATGCTTTTCTGAGCCCATGGTCTTTTCCCCAAAGGAAAGTACAGAGGAAGAGTATGAGCTTGGAGTGAATCTGACATGATTTTGAATTCTACCCTAGCACTTTAGAGCAACATCTCTTTCTTTCTGTGTTGCACTTCTTACTGTCTCTCTCAGAGTATTGTGGCAACAGAAAGGGCTTTATAACCAGTCCTGGCTTTTGGATGGATAGAGAAAACTTTCCAAGCCGAATTCTACCTGAAATTGTTTTCTCATTGTGCAAAAGTCATTGATTCTGTGATACTTCCTGTGTAACCATATCAAAGAACTCCTTGCCTTATGGAGACTAAGGTTTTGCTATTTAACTGTTTCTAGCATACATGGATTAAGCTGTTAAATCTGTAACCTTACCATTCCTCTCCTATTTGCATATATATGTATAGATAGATATACATATATCTGTTGTTATCAGTCATGAGCTGGCCATTGTTCAACATGAATAAATAGTTTTGGTTTTGAGGTTATTATTTCGTGACTAATATAATAGAGTCAGCTGTTTTTAATTGAGATGTTGGTATATTTTGGAGTACACTAACTATTAACCTTCAATCAAACTGTTCATTTCTACCTTGTACTGGCAGGAGCTTAACTAAAGACCAGGCGTTCTTTAAGGGCAGAGGCTAGAACTCCTTTCACTTATTTACTTATTTTAATCCCTCACAGCACAGGGAGAGGAGTTGATGAATGAGCAAGTGCGGGTGTAGATAAAAAGGCTAGTCCTTCTCCAGATGGTCTCTAAATTTGAACAAGTCATTTTTTAAGGGAAACCCATATCTCAGGGATTCGTTTTCTCTCCTGTTTGACAAATATCAAATGTCTCAGGACATGATGCCGTGCCCTGGCATTCAGTCAAGGTTTGATGGATGGGGAGAGGTGAGTATATGTTTGGAATAGGAACACTTGTAATTGAATGTTATGTTACTGGTAGTCAAGTTCTGTGGCTTAAGCATTAAAGCAACTAAATAAAAATCTTAATACCAAAGTGTCACTTTAGGAAATTATCGAAAAACTTTTTCTAGGAGAAAGGAGGATACATTGCTATTTCACCCACGAGGGGAATTTGGTAACACTTGCACTTCAGTTTTTATCAGTCATTATTTTCTTGATCATACTTATATTTCTTAATGTAGCATCCAGTTTATATCCTCAAGGGTGCATTTAATCTGGTGTATATTGAGCTAATTGGCAATTTTACTCGTGTTGACCTTATTTCTCATCTACAACTGCTATTTGCAACTATCTCTTTGAACGCTAAGCTCTTTGGATAGTGACCCCGATTTTGTCTATTAGCCTTTCACGTAGAGAAGCATCGACATTACTGCATTGGGAAAAGTATAACTGCCCTCTGCCCATAGTCATTCCTGTGGGCCTCATACAATGCACTTGATTGATTTTTTGTTCTGTCTTTGCCTCTCCAGAGTGAACGCATAAAAGCTGATTTGCCCTGAGCTAATTGAGCACTAACACTGCTGGAACCTTCACATCTTCTATTTCATTTAGCTTTGGCCCCATAATAGGCTTTAAGTCTTTTCCTCCTATATGTATACTACAGCCATACTGACGTACATAGCTTCTTCCAAAACTCACTAAGCAATTTCCCAAGATAATAACTAACGTTATTAAGTTCTTGTCATTTCGTCTTCACAGCAACCCCAAGAAGTAGGTATTCTTCTTATACCATGTTCTTAACCACTGCTATGCTTGCAGGGCCGCTGTTTCAAGCCAGCATGCCTTCACATACTTTTCTTCTGTTCTTCAGTCGGTACTGCACTTATTCCTCCTCCCCAGCCTTGCAAGCTTCTACTTAACCTTTAAGACCCATTTCAGATGCTTTGTGAACTCTTTGAATCCACCGCAAAGATTCGATCATTACTCTTTTTGTGCTGCAACTATACTACCAACCACAAAATTTTAGTATTGCTCATCTCACACTTCACTGTTTTCTTTACATATCTGCTTCCCTTGCCAAATTATAATGACTTTGAGAGCAGGAACTTGGATTATTTACCTTTAAATTCTCATCTTATATGCCCAGTAAGTGGCATATCTCAAGGTTACTTTCTATCCACTGCATTGCTTCTCGAATATGAATCATAATTTCCTATTTCTTTGTATGTCTAGTCATTTCTTTATTGAATACTGGACATTGTTGTTAATACATTGCAGAGACTGTCTTCTGTCATCTTCTTAGGATGAGTATAAATTCTTGTGTCATCAGACAGTTCAATTGCTGGCTGGTCCCTGTATACTGGAGTGATTGAGTTTTATGTTCTGTTATCGAGATCTATGCAA
This sequence comes from Lipotes vexillifer, assembly GCF_000442215.2. Lineage (NCBI taxonomy): Eukaryota > Metazoa > Chordata > Mammalia > Artiodactyla > Lipotidae > Lipotes > Lipotes vexillifer. The sequence continues at coordinate 1,353,574 of NW_006789439.1, read as the reverse complement.
AGTTTAATGTGTTTCCCAAATGTATCAATATCCAAACTCTGCCTTCTATGCATATCTCTTGGATTTAATCTTTAGGCTTTGTTAGGGAGGGTTTAGGGTGGGCCTTACTTTAGGTTGTGGCCCTTAGCCCTAAGGTCTCGCCTTTCCTGTGTCTCAACATCATGTGAAAGTGTTATCAAGGTGTTAAGATGATTTTTCCACTCTGGCGGGCCAGAATTTCAATGTTCCCTGGCACTGTTCTTCCCACAGATGCCCGTCATCTAGTGTCCCTGCTCTACTCTCTAAATGAGTCTTAAGTTGTTAAGTAGTTTCACCCTACACATCTATAGTCCAATCCTCAGCCACAAATTCATAGGGGACACCACACAGAGAATTCTGGAGCCTCCATTCTGCATAGTTCCCTAACTTTGATGCCTCATTCTGCAGAATCCAGCCACTTAAGTTGACTCAAACTTTGATCTCAAACTCTTTAGCTCAGTGACTTGCCACCACAATTTTCTCAGATACCAGCTCTCTGCACCATTATCAGAAAATTGTCTGGACAATGGTGAGTTTCATCTCTTATTTCCTTTGTCCTCCAGGATTACAGTGTTGTGCCTGCTGTTCTCCAATGCCTGGAAATAGTTGCCTCATATGTTCTGTCAGTTTTATAGTTGATGATGGCAGAAGAAGTAGTCTGGGATCCGTTATAACAGCACAGTTATAACTGTGCACAGTAGATGCAGAAATCTGCTCTCTTCTTTATATCCCCAGCACTTCCCACAGTTGACCCTTGAAACACGTGGAAGTTAGTGGTGTCCACCCTCCACATTTTTGAAAATCTTTGTATAACTTTATGGTTGGCCTTCTGTTATCTGTGGTTCCACCTCCAGGATACAACCAACTGTGGATTGTATAGTACTATACTATGTATATTGAAAAAATCCACATATAAGTGGGCCCACACCGTTCAAACCCCTGTTGTTCAAGGGTCAACTCTATCCAGAAAATAGTTAGTCTCCAACACCAATAAATCTTTATTTAACAAAAGATTGACAGACTGATACTTTTCAATGAGTTATACTAATCCAGTTAAGTAACATTTTTATTATCCTATGAGATCTCCAAAATAGATTTTATTCTGATATAAAATTAATTTACTAAAATTAATAGGGGATGAGGAGAGAATTTTCTCTGGGAGTTTTCAGTTGCTTCCATTTATTTATAACTAACACAACTTTCTAGTCCTTTGATGATAAATAAATAAATACTCAGGCAAATTATAGTGAAAATCTAGGTTAACAGGAGTGCCTCAGAGAATGGAATTTTCTATTAATGTAATTTTCCCACCTAGTGAAGGTTAACAGAAAATCCTTCTGTTTTGTTACTTGTTATTGAAAATGTCTATGAAAGAAAGCAATTCACTTTCCTTTAGATGATGTAGCCTTTTAACATACAGCAAATTTGAGACAGATCTTCTTTCAGTGCCTTTGAATGCCAATCCATGCTGTCCAGTCTAGACCTGGAACAAGTTCACAGAAGGAAGAAAATATCCAGGCAGCTCCCCTAAATTATGACTTCACCAAATTCTGATCATACACAACATAGGCCCTTTCGGAAAATGAATAACACTCTCCTACCAGGTTCAAGTGTGATTCCAGAGACAAATGAATATCCTCTCACAACATCTTTTATAAACAAGATACAGTCTCCAACCCCAGATTTTATAGAACAAATTGAAGGAACACACAGTTCCTTTCCCTGTTTCTAGCTAAGATCAGAGGAAAAGCAATACCCCAGCTCTCTGAGATTCTTGAACCGTCTCATGATGCAAAGCTGCAACTGAAGGAATCCTGGACCAGCTCCTGAGAAGTGTCCCCATATTGCTACACTTTGTCTCTTTTCATTTACAGCCCTCACAAGCAAGGGAGCCAACCAATCACTTTGCTGGCTGAAGGACAAACCTTGTTCCCTTTCCTTTTTTATTTATTTATTTTAAAATTTATCTTACTTGAGATTTATTTGACTCCTTGAATTTGTGAATTGTATCTTTCAACACTTCGAAAAATCTTCTATCATTATTCTCTTCAGATATGGCCTCTGTTACATTTTATTTTTCTCACATTCTATTCTCCATGATTCTTTATCTTTCTTTTATGTTTTCCATCTCTTTATATTTCCTGGATGCAGTCTGAATATTTCTTCTGATCTACATTCCAACTTATTAATTCTCTCTTTAGCTAATACAAGTTGCTATCAAATGCATCCACTGGGTGTTTGTATTCACTGCAGTGTTACTCAAAGTGTAATTTTCAGAGAAGCAGCACTGGTATCACCTGGGAGCTTGTTAGATATGACAGTTCTTGGGCCTGATTTCAAACCAACTAAGTCAGAATCTATGAGAGTAGGGTCCAGGAAACTTTTGACATGCAACCCAGTGAATTTTTATACATGTTAAACTATAATATGTAGCCATTTATAATTTTTTAAAATAATTTTATAAATTCTATTTGATTGATTTTATTTGATTGGTTGGTAATTCCTTGTTTTCTGTTTCCTGGAACATTTCTTTAAATTTGTCTTTTACTTCTTTTTTTTTTTAATAAATTTATTTATTTTTATTTATTTATTTTTGACTGCATTGGGTCTTCATTGCTGCGTGCAGGCTTTCTCTAGTTGTGACGAGTGGGGGCTACTCTTCATTGTGGTGCGCCACGCGGGCTCAGCAGTTGTGGTGCACAGGCTTAGTTGCTCCGTGGCATGTGTGATCTTCCCGGACCAGGGCTCGAGCCCCTGTCCCCTGCATTGGCCCTTGACCACTGCACCACCAGAGAAGTCCCTGTCTTTTACTTCCTTAAACATGATAACCATATTAGTTTTCTATTCTAATATTTGAAGTCTCTGGGGACCTGTTTCTGCTTTATGCTTTTTCCATGGGTTTCATGCACAGTGCCATATTTCCTTCTGAACTTAATGTTTTTTTGTAAAAATGCTCATTTTTCTTTCAAAATTGTTTCTGGGATGAGGGTGCACTCCCCCAGAGACAGTCGGCATTTTTGGTGCGACATTTGTAAGGGTACTTTAGACTTACAGAGTGTTTAGATTTACAGAACCACTTGTGTGGGCTACCAATACATTTGAGAGCTAGCTAGTGGTTAAAACTTCTCAGAAGCAATTTTTTTTCTCCTGATCTGATTAGTTGGATGACAAATTTCCATTCAGTCCCCAGAGGCTGGAGGAAGGTGGATTTACTTCTGATTACAGTGAAGATCTAGCTCTTAGAGTCCCTTTATGTAGATATGCTCTTTAATTAGACTCCCCACCTTGTATGAGCCTAAGGCTTATTCTGCTATTGCCCAAGCTCAGGCACCCACATAGTTCAAAGCTCAAAGTCACCACTTTCAGCAAATGACCTCAAAGCAGCAACAGTGATTAATTTTATTTATATTTTAGCCTGATAATTTATACCATTTTATCAGTACTTCCATGTATTTAAGGTCACATATGTATCACACACACACACACACACACACACACACACACACACACACACACACACAGTGGTATGCTGGAGCTGACTTCTGCTCTCAAGATTGAATTCTTAACATCTCTTAACATCTCTTCCCAGGTATGCATTCAGTGACATCACGTTGGCACTTTGAATGCGGCTATTATGGGACTGTTCACACCATGAAATTTGACAAATACAATAAATTAGGGTGCTTCTTTTTTCTAGAAAGCAAGCTGTTAAATATTAAACAGCCCATAGCAATATATACAGTCCAACGTTTTTCTTGTGTTTTTCAGGAAGATCTGTCTATCTAACAAATGGAACTGTCTTTGCTCTCTCCTCCCCACTGCTGCAGACCTTGCTTTCACGGGAGACCCACTGTGTATACCCAAGATATATGCTGGGCTTCTTTTGCTTCTCCTAGCTCCTCATTAATAAACATTCCAAATAATTCAACTCCAGATCAAGACTCTCCTTTTCTGGTTTCCAATTATTTAAACTTCAGTCTTCAAAAATATCCTGTAAGGTTGTTATTATTGTTATTTCTCTGTTTTGTAGATGAGGAAACTGAGGCCTGGAAAGATTATGTAACCTGATAAAGTTTACACACCTAGAAAGGGCTAGAAGTGAGTTTCAAACTCAGGCCTACCTCTAAAGCCATCCTGCCTCAACTGACTCTGTCTTTTCTGTTCCCTAAAATCAACTAGTCTTTCACAATTCATTCCTTCCTCCCTGAGTAATCTTTTCTTCCTCCATAGTCTTTTATAATATCTATCTTTCTTCCTTCTGTTTCAAAGTGATAATTTTCCAAAGTGTTTTCATGAAAAATAAAGTGAGGGGATCTTCTGGAGTCAATTTATTCTTGGAAATGATGACTATTATAGCCTCTTTTTATAGATCCATATGTACAGTAACATCAAGAACTCTAAGGAGTACTTCAAAAAAAAAAAAAAACCTCTTTAAGTATATCAACAGCTTCCTGGTCAACTATCTCTTTAAACTCCAAATTAACTACATGGAACTTCCTTTCTATTTTATTATTTTATTTTATTTGCCACAATGCATTTCTGGAAACTGAGTTATAAAGAAGCTTTGGAATAATGTTGTGATTTGGATGCCATATTCTTAATGAAGGACTTACAATCAAATAAATTATAAATATGAACAGTAATCTTTCTATAAAGCAAAGGTACCAAAATAAGATTTCATAGAATTTTAAAATACTAAAATGGTACAAATAGACTGTATATTTGATTATTGAATAGACACCATTGTACTATAAAGAGAATTCACGTCTCATGATATATGCAATCCTGCTGTCTCATAAATTTGATCTGAAACTAGTATTCTGCCATAATAAATACGACTAAACTTTCAAAGTGTTGTTGACTTCTAGGATATTAGAAGGACTTTGGACATTGGTGGAAACTCCTAAAGGAGACAAGTGTGTTAATATGGCAACTCATAGATAATGAATATTGCCTTTACTTAATTTATATTTTAACTATTGGTATTGCAACTCTATAATTTTCTTTTTACTATAAATGTATAGCATATCAAATCTGTCCTGGTCTTTTGTGGGCTTGATATACAAGCTATCATTTATCATACTGATGCTATTGAAAAATATACTCTGACTTTCAAACAATCAACTAAGAGATGAGCATTGGAACTTGACACTTGGGGCTGCCTACCCCAAGATAAAGTAGAACAAGCTGATTGGTCCAAATGCATACTGAAATCAGATTCTATATATAAGTATGTATATATTCCTATAGGAGCTTATTTGCTTGAAAGTTACTTTCTTCTTATAAAAGTTGATAGGTGACTTTTGTTAACTGAACCTATTGCTCAATTAAGATTTTACTATACTTTGAAATATTGCCAATGCAGCTAACATTTTGAGAAACTGGGCTAAGATTATCCATCTTTCATCTTCTTTTTTTTTTAGATGTTGGGGGTACGAGTTTATTTATTTATTTATTTTTGCTGTGTTGGGTCTTCATTTCTTTGCGAGGGCTTTCTCTAGTTGTGGCAAGTGGGGGCCACTCTTCATCACGGTGTGCCGGCCTCTCACTATCGCAGCCTCTCTTGTTGTGGAGCACAGGCTCCAGACGCGCAGGCTCAGTAGTTGTGGCTCACGGGCCTAGTTGCTCCGCGGCATGTGGGATCCTCCCAGACCAGGGCTCGAACCCGTGTCCCCTGCATTAGCAGGCAGATTCTCAACCACTGCGCCACCAGGGAAGCCCCCATCTTTCATCTTCTTAGACTCTTTTAGGACATTACTTCCCTACTCATGTTTCAGTTATTTGACCTTGCTATGTGACAAATTAACCTAGGCATCTGAGGATTGTTTGTCTGAGAAAGGTTTATTGCTCCTTCACTTTTGTAGGGTAATTTTTCAGGATATAGAATCTGAGGTTGGTGGTGTCTTTTCTCAACACTTTAAATATTTCACTCCACACTCTTTGCTTGTGTGGTTTCTGAGTTAGACGTAATTCTTATCTTTTCTCCTCTACAGGTAAGGTTTTTGTCCCCCATCTGTCTTCTTTAAGGATTTTTTTCTTTACCTTTGATTTTCTGTCATTGGAAAATGTTTTGCCCGGGTGTAGTATTTCTGGTAATTTTTTCTGCTTGGTGTTCTCTGAGCTTCCTGGATCTGTGGTTTGTTGTCTGACATTAATCTAGGATACTTGTCAGCTATTATTGTTTCAAATGTTTCTTCTGTTTTTTTTTTCTTTCTTTCTTCCTTCTCCTTTTGGAATTCCCATTATGCCTATGTTACACCTTTTGTAGTAGTCCCAGAGTTCTTGGATATTCTGTTCTGATTCTTTTCAGTCTTTTCTTTTCATCTTTGCTTTTCAGTTTTGGAAGTTTTTACTGAGATAGCTTCAAGCTCAAAGAGTCTTTCCTCAGTCATGTCCAGTCTACTAGTAAACCTATCAGAAGCATTATTCACATCTGTTACATTATTTTTTATCTGTAGCATTTATTTTGGGCTTTTTTTCTTAAACTTTCTATCTCTCTGCTTGTATATTTTTCAGTCCTCCTCCTCCTCCCACTTCTTCAGTGAGACAGGATGGCTAAAAAAGGCTGGACTTGTGTACTTTCCTATTCCCACGTCAGTTAGGCACTAATAAAACCCAAGCAGGTTAGGCTCAGGCTAAATAACTTTTCTTTTTTCTTTTTTTTTTTTTTCATGAAAAAATAAGAGAAAAACTTTATTTCAAACAGGTTCAGTGGTATGTATGCTATAGCAAAGTCTGGTTGTAATAGCAGTTTCATTTCAAACCTGAATTGATGCACAAATGTGACACTGTTTAATGATCAATTACTGCTAAAATGTGGATTAAATCCATCAATGTGCCAATTCTGACATTTATTATAGTCATTTTAGTAGTAGAGGCTAATTTTTCATCTTAGTAGTAGAGGCTAATTTTTCATTTTAGTAGTAGAGGCTAATTTTCATCAGAAGAAAATGAAAACAACCTTATGGCTTCTACTAAGGTAGTGAGCTGTATCCCCGGTATTGCTTTGAAATTATACCCCTAGGTTGTTAAGAGAAATTCTGACTTCAGCCAAATGTATTATTTAACTGATAATCTTCAGTCATCATCTACTGGTGGCTTGATTGTTACTCCTCCTCTTCTTATCTGACCCCAACCAATTAAACGCCAGTGTTTCTCAACTCTCTGGCTAAGGGCTATTTTTTCTCCCACTTCTGTGCACACAGGATTGGTGAGAACGATTTTACCCAAATCAGCCTTGACTGCCCCAACTCTTCCTCCTGTTGAAAGGGATCCTATGTTCACCATAAGCACTTCATTCTTAGACAGCTTTTGACCCTTTGCTGCTTTTTTGTCTCCTTCCATGTGTACACCAAGAAGTCGTCTAAGTAGGAAATAGAAAATTTCCAATTCCGTGAAGATCTCTGGTAAAGCTCCAACTGCACCAAGTATCTGCCCCACCATTCTGTCAGCCCAGCACAAAGTGGGGTGAATTTTTCTTCCAACTCCAATAAGACCCCCTGGAGCAGCATACTGAAGGTCATTTTGTTCCTCAAAAGTAATACAGTTTTGGACAAGATTGGTCTACACGAGTTTTCCTTTGCTGTCTTTGGAAACAATATCAGGTCTGACTTCTATCTCCTGGCCCACCTTTAATACTCCTTTTAAAGTACTACTACTAGCCACACCACCTTTAAGGTCATCAAACTCACAGCCAGGTTTGGTGACATCAAAGGACCTAATAACAGTAAGTCGAGGTTCTGAAGTAAAGTCCCTTAGAGGTACTGGAATTTTCTTAATGATACACTCACAGACAACTTCAGTATTATATTTCAGCTGAGCAGAAATTGGAATAATAGGAGCTCCTCTTGCTACTGTACCTTGTACAAATGCAAGGTTCTGTTCATACTGTTCTTTAGCCTGACTTTCTTTTACCAAATTAATTTCATTCTGCAGAATCAAAATACGTTTCAGCTTCATAATTTCTATGGCAGCCAGGTGTTCAGAAGTCTGAGGTTGAGGACAGGATTCATTACCAGCTATTAACAGAAGATCTGCATCCATCACTGCTGCACCATTCAGCACAGTAGCCATCAAAATATCATGGCCGGGACAGTCAACAAAGGAAATATGTCTGACTAGTCTGAAGTTCCCTTTAGTCCATGGAATGTCTATAGGAAACTCATCAGGTTTACTGCTTCCACAAGATCTGTAACATTCTGGCGAAGACAGTTTGCCTCATTAAGTTTGTAAATCTTGGCATTAGCCTATCCAAGCTTGATCGTAATATTTCTTTCTAGTTCATTTTCGAACCTGACAGTGTGAACTCCAGCAATAGCTTTTACAACAGTAGATTTTCCATGGGCAATGTGACCAAGTGTACCTATATTAATTGTGGCTTGTCTGCTGATAACTTCATGCGAGAGTGGAGTCAACCTGGTAACATCCAGTGTGGTGAGATCTTGGCGAGAAAGATGTTGCTGTCCCAGAGTCACACCAGCCTCGCCCCCCGCCATCTAAGGGCAGATCTTGTTATGAAGAACAGAATGCTCTGACATATCTCAAGATGGTTCCTTTACCTCTCCTCCTGCCAGAAGCACAAGGAGATTTTTCTCCGATATTCACTGTGAGAACTTCCAAAGGTAAAACTCACAAAAGGTCAAGCTTGTAAAGGTAAAACTCACAAAAGTGCGGGGACCCCCTTATGACTGAATCTTCCTGGAGTTTTTAACTCTCAGAAGTTGTCCACACTGAGCCTTCAGCAATTCATTGATTACATTTTAGTTTTCCCTACCCTGATGGTACTAGTTCCCATGAGGTTGCTTCTCATGAGTTTCTGTGTTGGCAAGTTCTGATTCTATGTGCTTGCCTTTCAGTCTCTCAATTGGAGGGGGACAGCAGTTTGCCCTGCGACTTCACTTCTCTTATGGATCTAAGAAGAGTTGATTTTTCATTATGTTTAGCTTTTACTTGTTGTTAGGATGAAATGGCAACTTCTAAGCTTCTTGTATGCCAGACTGGAAGTCGTCTTTCGGGATCTGGGGGTTATTGACAGTCTAGACTTGTGTTGACTTGAATACTCTTCAAATCTCTTTTTAGTTTATAACCATCTTTGCAAAGGAGAAACATTCTGTTGGTTCTTTTATTGAAGCTTTCAGCTGTACTCACAACAATTTTTTTCAAAATTTGGTTAAACTTAAATCATCTTTGGAATTTAGGAGTATTTCTTTTATCTCTATCAGTCTATTTGCCTGATGAATTTTCTACATTGGAACAGATAAACTGATGAAACTCTGGATAATTTCTCCTGTTATATTCCAGAGTTACATTTCTGGTTCTTTGTCTTTTTCATCTTTTTCATTTGTTCTTTTCCTGTGCTCTCTGAGGATACTGTCTTTGCTCTTATTGTTGAGGTCAGACAGACATCCGGTCTCTCTGAACTTTTCCCATTGGGTTTTATTCATAGACTTCTTTCTCTTTCTTTTCTTATCTAATAGCAAACAAGATCTCATATTCCCTGATATCTTGGATTTTTTCATCTAATTTAAATTGCCCATTGGTTGCCTCTATTATATGAAAAAAGTTAATGAAGAATTTAGCTAGGGAAGATCACCTACTGGCCCAGTCAATCTTTACATATTAGATTCAAACTGTGGAGCCGAATTTTTCTCGGCTTACATATTCACAATTTGGCGACACAATTCAACCCAGATAGAGTATAACTCATTCAGAAGTTATACCATTAAAAACATCTGGTGAAAATATAGCCACAAAGTTGAATGATTTATCATTAGTTGCCATCTGGAGTCTTCTCTTGAGGGAACTAAAACTTTCATCATAGTAGGATGTTTTCCTATCAATTGGCCACCCTTAAATTTCAAAATTAAATATATACAAATAAAGCAGCTCTTATGGTTCTAATAGCTGTTTTTCCGTTCTTTGCTTATTTGAGTTCTCCTGTTCTATGATCTTGTGTTAGGATTTTTCAGTATTATGAGTTGGCACCTTTTAGATATTTGGGTACCCACGGATGTTTTTTAATTTTTAAGATTTTATTTATCATTGATGTGCTGATAATGTCAAATATAAATTGATCTCCCCACTTTTCCAGAGACAAAAGCCATCACATCTTTTTGTACTCAGATATCATGAAATGATATAATTCTGTGGCACTGACCATATTTTACTCCTGACCTTTAAATTCTTAGTAAATTTCCTTCTCCTTTAAGTATAATTTTAGATATGAATCATAAATGTTTACCCATATTAACTAGAAAACAATGTGATTAATAACCAGTCTTCAAGTATTTTAAATATTTAGCAAACTGATACCAGTGGTTTTATTCTTTATTTAACTCTTAAAATTATGTCCCCTGGAAGTTCCTAGTTGAAGTCAATGTGGTACTTAGATACACTATCTAAATTATACTCATGGTAATGATAACTCTTATGGAGTGCCCATTATGTGACAGTAACTCTACATATTTTTAATCCTTTAAAAAAACTGTTTTTAAGGTGGCTAAAACTTATAGAAATTAATTAATTTGCTCAAACTGTGCTCCTATATGGAAAATTCATGGTAAGAACCTGGACTTTTGCAACTCTAAAGCCTGCGTCCTTTTGAAAGAAATTAAAGATGATACCAACAGATGGAGAGATATACCATGTTCTTGGATTGGAAGAATCAATATTGTGAAAATGACTATACTACCCAAAGCAATCTACAGATTCAATGCAATCCCTATCAAATTACCAATTGCATTTTTTACAGAACTAGAACAAAATATCTTAAAATTTGTATGAGGACACAAAAGACCCCAAATAGCCAAAGCAGTCTTGAGTGAAAAAAACAGAGCTGGAGGAATCAGACTCCCTGACTTCAGACTATACTACAAAGCTACAGTAATCAAGACAATATGGTACTGGCACAAAAACAGAAATATAGATCAATGCAACAGGATAGAAATCCCAGAGATAAACTCACACACCTACGGTCAACTAATCTATGATGAAGGAGGCAAGGATATATAATGGAGAAAAGACAGTCTCTTCAATAAGTGGTGCTGGGAAAACTGGAGAGCGACATGTAAAAGAATGAAATTAGAACACTCCCTAACACCATACATAAAAATAAACTCAAAATGGACTAGAGACCTAAATGTAAGACCAGACACTATAAAGCTCTTAGAGAAAAACATAGGAAGAACACTCTTTGACATAAACCACAGAGAGATCTTTTTTGATCCACCTCCTAGAGTAATGGAAATAAAAACAAAAATAATCAAATGGGACCTAATGAAACTTCAAAACTTTTGCACAGCAAAGGAGTCCATAAACAAGACAAAAAGACAACCTTCAGAATGGGAGAAAATATTTGCAAATGAATCAACGGACAAAGGATTAATCTCCAAAATATATAAACAGCTCGTGCAGCTCAATATTAAAAAAAGAAAAAACCCAATCCAAAAATGGGTAGAAGACCTAAGCAGACATTTCTCCAAAGAAGATATACAGATGGCCAAGAGGCACATGAAAAGCTGCTCAACATCACTAATTGTTAGAGAAAGGCAAATCAAAACTACCATGAGGTATTACCTTACACCGGTTAGAATGGGTATCATCAGAAAATCTACAACCAACAAATGCTGGAGAGGGTATGGAGAAAAGGGAACCCTCTTGCACTGTTGGTGGGAATGTAAATTGATACAGCCACTATGGAGAATAGTATGAAGGTTCCTTAAAAAACTAAAAATAGAACTACCATATGACCCAGCAATCCCACTACTGGGCATATACCCAGAGAAAACCATAACTCAAAAGACACATGCACCCCAATGTTCACAATAGCCAGGTCATAGAAGCAACCTAAATGCCCATTGACAGACAAATGAATAAAGAAAATGTGGTACATATATACAATGGAATATTACTCAGCCATAAAAAGGAGTGAAATTGGGTCATTTGTAGAGACGTGGATGCATCTAGAGACGGTCATACAGAGTGAAGTAAGTCAGAAAGAGAAAAACAAATATCATATATTAACGCATATATGTGGAACCTAGAAAATGGTACCGATGAACCAGTTTGCAGGGCAGAAATAGAGATACAGATGTAGAGAACAAAAGTATGGACACCAAGGGGGGAAAGTGGCGGGGGGTGGGGTGGGGTGATGAATTGGCGATTGGGATTGACATGTATACACTCATGTGTATAAAATGGGTGACTAATAAGAACCTGCTGTATAAAAAAAATAAATAAAATTAAGTTAAAAAATAAAGCTTTTCTCTATCTGTGCTTTATTTAAAGGAGATATCTCCATTTCTCTAGTGCAATTTTTAATACTTTTACTTTAGGCTTAAACGGAGATACATAAATGCCTAAGACAGCCAGAAAGGTGAGAGAAATGAACTGCTCATGAACTTAGTCTATAAGATAGTAGGAAATTATAGGGGCTACAGCAGAACTGGAATACATATTCCTTCTAAAGATATTGAAATATGTACCATTTTTCTGTGCATGACCAAATCAAACACATCTGCAGATATCGCCTGCAGGTCTGCAGTTTGCTGACTGCTTGCCTAGATTACTGTAATATTCTTGACATACATTAGCCTGACATAAATCCTCAGGTTCTAATTACTGTTACAGAAAATGAGTACTATTAAATAACCCATAAAGGTATATTTTATTGTTCTACTACTATGCTAGCTACTATGATTAATCAAAAGAAGTATAAGGTGTGGCTTCCTCTCCTATGGAATAAGAGAAAGGAGCAATTATTTGGCACCTGCTATGTGCAAAGCATTATGTAAATAAAAAAGAAATAGTATTTCTTTTAATTGTCACAAGTTCACAATTAGCTGTTATTTGTTTCATTCATTCATTCAACAAATATTTATTAAGTGCATCCACATACCTAGTACTTTGCTAAAGAGTAAAATTTTAAAGATGAAGGAAATGAAAAGCAGAAAGATTAGGGAATTTGCTCAAAGCCCAGGATTCAACCTCATGCTTTTCTGAGCCCATGGTCTTTTCCCCAAAGGAAAGTACAGAGGAAGAGTATGAGCTTGGAGTGAATCTGACATGATTTTGAATTCTACCCTAGCACTTTAGAGCAACATCTCTTTCTTTCTGTGTTGCACTTCTTACTGTCTCTCTCAGAGTATTGTGGCAACAGAAAGGGCTTTATAACCAGTCCTGGCTTTTGGATGGATAGAGAAAACTTTCCAAGCCGAATTCTACCTGAAATTGTTTTCTCATTGTGCAAAAGTCATTGATTCTGTGATACTTCCTGTGTAACCATATCAAAGAACTCCTTGCCTTATGGAGACTAAGGTTTTGCTATTTAACTGTTTCTAGCATACATGGATTAAGCTGTTAAATCTGTAACCTTACCATTCCTCTCCTATTTGCATATATATGTATAGATAGATATACATATATCTGTTGTTATCAGTCATGAGCTGGCCATTGTTCAACATGAATAAATAGTTTTGGTTTTGAGGTTATTATTTCGTGACTAATATAATAGAGTCAGCTGTTTTTAATTGAGATGTTGGTATATTTTGGAGTACACTAACTATTAACCTTCAATCAAACTGTTCATTTCTACCTTGTACTGGCAGGAGCTTAACTAAAGACCAGGCGTTCTTTAAGGGCAGAGGCTAGAACTCCTTTCACTTATTTACTTATTTTAATCCCTCACAGCACAGGGAGAGGAGTTGATGAATGAGCAAGTGCGGGTGTAGATAAAAAGGCTAGTCCTTCTCCAGATGGTCTCTAAATTTGAACAAGTCATTTTTTAAGGGAAACCCATATCTCAGGGATTCGTTTTCTCTCCTGTTTGACAAATATCAAATGTCTCAGGACATGATGCCGTGCCCTGGCATTCAGTCAAGGTTTGATGGATGGGGAGAGGTGAGTATATGTTTGGAATAGGAACACTTGTAATTGAATGTTATGTTACTGGTAGTCAAGTTCTGTGGCTTAAGCATTAAAGCAACTAAATAAAAATCTTAATACCAAAGTGTCACTTTAGGAAATTATCGAAAAACTTTTTCTAGGAGAAAGGAGGATACATTGCTATTTCACCCACGAGGGGAATTTGGTAACACTTGCACTTCAGTTTTTATCAGTCATTATTTTCTTGATCATACTTATATTTCTTAATGTAGCATCCAGTTTATATCCTCAAGGGTGCATTTAATCTGGTGTATATTGAGCTAATTGGCAATTTTACTCGTGTTGACCTTATTTCTCATCTACAACTGCTATTTGCAACTATCTCTTTGAACGCTAAGCTCTTTGGATAGTGACCCCGATTTTGTCTATTAGCCTTTCACGTAGAGAAGCATCGACATTACTGCATTGGGAAAAGTATAACTGCCCTCTGCCCATAGTCATTCCTGTGGGCCTCATACAATGCACTTGATTGATTTTTTGTTCTGTCTTTGCCTCTCCAGAGTGAACGCATAAAAGCTGATTTGCCCTGAGCTAATTGAGCACTAACACTGCTGGAACCTTCACATCTTCTATTTCATTTAGCTTTGGCCCCATAATAGGCTTTAAGTCTTTTCCTCCTATATGTATACTACAGCCATACTGACGTACATAGCTTCTTCCAAAACTCACTAAGCAATTTCCCAAGATAATAACTAACGTTATTAAGTTCTTGTCATTTCGTCTTCACAGCAACCCCAAGAAGTAGGTATTCTTCTTATACCATGTTCTTAACCACTGCTATGCTTGCAGGGCCGCTGTTTCAAGCCAGCATGCCTTCACATACTTTTCTTCTGTTCTTCAGTCGGTACTGCACTTATTCCTCCTCCCCAGCCTTGCAAGCTTCTACTTAACCTTTAAGACCCATTTCAGATGCTTTGTGAACTCTTTGAATCCACCGCAAAGATTCGATCATTACTCTTTTTGTGCTGCAACTATACTACCAACCACAAAATTTTAGTATTGCTCATCTCACACTTCACTGTTTTCTTTACATATCTGCTTCCCTTGCCAAATTATAATGACTTTGAGAGCAGGAACTTGGATTATTTACCTTTAAATTCTCATCTTATATGCCCAGTAAGTGGCATATCTCAAGGTTACTTTCTATCCACTGCATTGCTTCTCGAATATGAATCATAATTTCCTATTTCTTTGTATGTCTAGTCATTTCTTTATTGAATACTGGACATTGTTGTTAATACATTGCAGAGACTGTCTTCTGTCATCTTCTTAGGATGAGTATAAATTCTTGTGTCATCAGACAGTTCAATTGCTGGCTGGTCCCTGTATACTGGAGTGATTGAGTTTTATGTTCTGTTATCGAGATCTATGCAAAGTTTAATGTGTTTCCCAAATGTATCAATATCCAAACTCTGCCTTCTATGCATATCTCTTGGATTTAATCTTTAGGCTTTGTTAGGGAGGGTTTAGGGTGGGCCTTACTTTAGGTTGTGGCCCTTAGCCCTAAGGTCTCGCCTTTCCTGTGTCTCAACATCATGTGAAAGTGTTATCAAGGTGTTAAGATGATTTTTCCACTCTGGCGGGCCAGAATTTCAATGTTCCCTGGCACTGTTCTTCCCACAGATGCCCGTCATCTAGTGTCCCTGCTCTACTCTCTAAATGAGTCTTAAGTTGTTAAGTAGTTTCACCCTACACATCTATAGTCCAATCCTCAGCCACAAATTCATAGGGGACACCACACAGAGAATTCTGGAGCCTCCATTCTGCATAGTTCCCTAACTTTGATGCCTCATTCTGCAGAATCCAGCCACTTAAGTTGACTCAAACTTTGATCTCAAACTCTTTAGCTCAGTGACTTGCCACCACAATTTTCTCAGATACCAGCTCTCTGCACCATTATCAGAAAATTGTCTGGACAATGGTGAGTTTCATCTCTTATTTCCTTTGTCCTCCAGGATTACAGTGTTGTGCCTGCTGTTCTCCAATGCCTGGAAATAGTTGCCTCATATGTTCTGTCAGTTTTATAGTTGATGATGGCAGAAGAAGTAGTCTGGGATCCGTTATAACAGCACAGTTATAACTGTGCACAGTAGATGCAGAAATCTGCTCTCTTCTTTATATCCCCAGCACTTCCCACAGTTGACCCTTGAAACACGTGGAAGTTAGTGGTGTCCACCCTCCACATTTTTGAAAATCTTTGTATAACTTTATGGTTGGCCTTCTGTTATCTGTGGTTCCACCTCCAGGATACAACCAACTGTGGATTGTATAGTACTATACTATGTATATTGAAAAAATCCACATATAAGTGGGCCCACACCGTTCAAACCCCTGTTGTTCAAGGGTCAACTCTATCCAGAAAATAGTTAGTCTCCAACACCAATAAATCTTTATTTAACAAAAGATTGACAGACTGATACTTTTCAATGAGTTATACTAATCCAGTTAAGTAACATTTTTATTATCCTATGAGATCTCCAAAATAGATTTTATTCTGATATAAAATTAATTTACTAAAATTAATAGGGGATGAGGAGAGAATTTTCTCTGGGAGTTTTCAGTTGCTTCCATTTATTTATAACTAACACAACTTTCTAGTCCTTTGATGATAAATAAATAAATACTCAGGCAAATTATAGTGAAAATCTAGGTTAACAGGAGTGCCTCAGAGAATGGAATTTTCTATTAATGTAATTTTCCCACCTAGTGAAGGTTAACAGAAAATCCTTCTGTTTTGTTACTTGTTATTGAAAATGTCTATGAAAGAAAGCAATTCACTTTCCTTTAGATGATGTAGCCTTTTAACATACAGCAAATTTGAGACAGATCTTCTTTCAGTGCCTTTGAATGCCAATCCATGCTGTCCAGTCTAGACCTGGAACAAGTTCACAGAAGGAAGAAAATATCCAGGCAGCTCCCCTAAATTATGACTTCACCAAATTCTGATCATACACAACATAGGCCCTTTCGGAAAATGAATAACACTCTCCTACCAGGTTCAAGTGTGATTCCAGAGACAAATGAATATCCTCTCACAACATCTTTTATAAACAAGATACAGTCTCCAACCCCAGATTTTATAGAACAAATTGAAGGAACACACAGTTCCTTTCCCTGTTTCTAGCTAAGATCAGAGGAAAAGCAATACCCCAGCTCTCTGAGATTCTTGAACCGTCTCATGATGCAAAGCTGCAACTGAAGGAATCCTGGACCAGCTCCTGAGAAGTGTCCCCATATTGCTACACTTTGTCTCTTTTCATTTACAGCCCTCACAAGCAAGGGAGCCAACCAATCACTTTGCTGGCTGAAGGACAAACCTTGTTCCCTTTCCTTTTTTATTTATTTATTTTAAAATTTATCTTACTTGAGATTTATTTGACTCCTTGAATTTGTGAATTGTATCTTTCAACACTTCGAAAAATCTTCTATCATTATTCTCTTCAGATATGGCCTCTGTTACATTTTATTTTTCTCACATTCTATTCTCCATGATTCTTTATCTTTCTTTTATGTTTTCCATCTCTTTATATTTCCTGGATGCAGTCTGAATATTTCTTCTGATCTACATTCCAACTTATTAATTCTCTCTTTAGCTAATACAAGTTGCTATCAAATGCATCCACTGGGTGTTTGTATTCACTGCAGTGTTACTCAAAGTGTAATTTTCAGAGAAGCAGCACTGGTATCACCTGGGAGCTTGTTAGATATGACAGTTCTTGGGCCTGATTTCAAACCAACTAAGTCAGAATCTATGAGAGTAGGGTCCAGGAAACTTTTGACATGCAACCCAGTGAATTTTTATACATGTTAAACTATAATATGTAGCCATTTATAATTTTTTAAAATAATTTTATAAATTCTATTTGATTGATTTTATTTGATTGGTTGGTAATTCCTTGTTTTCTGTTTCCTGGAACATTTCTTTAAATTTGTCTTTTACTTCTTTTTTTTTTTAATAAATTTATTTATTTTTATTTATTTATTTTTGACTGCATTGGGTCTTCATTGCTGCGTGCAGGCTTTCTCTAGTTGTGACGAGTGGGGGCTACTCTTCATTGTGGTGCGCCACGCGGGCTCAGCAGTTGTGGTGCACAGGCTTAGTTGCTCCGTGGCATGTGTGATCTTCCCGGACCAGGGCTCGAGCCCCTGTCCCCTGCATTGGCCCTTGACCACTGCACCACCAGAGAAGTCCCTGTCTTTTACTTCCTTAAACATGATAACCATATTAGTTTTCTATTCTAATATTTGAAGTCTCTGGGGACCTGTTTCTGCTTTATGCTTTTTCCATGGGTTTCATGCACAGTGCCATATTTCCTTCTGAACTTAATGTTTTTTTGTAAAAATGCTCATTTTTCTTTCAAAATTGTTTCTGGGATGAGGGTGCACTCCCCCAGAGACAGTCGGCATTTTTGGTGCGACATTTGTAAGGGTACTTTAGACTTACAGAGTGTTTAGATTTACAGAACCACTTGTGTGGGCTACCAATACATTTGAGAGCTAGCTAGTGGTTAAAACTTCTCAGAAGCAATTTTTTTTCTCCTGATCTGATTAGTTGGATGACAAATTTCCATTCAGTCCCCAGAGGCTGGAGGAAGGTGGATTTACTTCTGATTACAGTGAAGATCTAGCTCTTAGAGTCCCTTTATGTAGATATGCTCTTTAATTAGACTCCCCACCTTGTATGAGCCTAAGGCTTATTCTGCTATTGCCCAAGCTCAGGCACCCACATAGTTCAAAGCTCAAAGTCACCACTTTCAGCAAATGACCTCAAAGCAGCAACAGTGATTAATTTTATTTATATTTTAGCCTGATAATTTATACCATTTTATCAGTACTTCCATGTATTTAAGGTCACATATGTATCACACACACACACACACACACACACACACACACACACACACACACACACAGTGGTATGCTGGAGCTGACTTCTGCTCTCAAGATTGAATTCTTAACATCTCTTAACATCTCTTCCCAGGTATGCATTCAGTGACATCACGTTGGCACTTTGAATGCGGCTATTATGGGACTGTTCACACCATGAAATTTGACAAATACAATAAATTAGGGTGCTTCTTTTTTCTAGAAAGCAAGCTGTTAAATATTAAACAGCCCATAGCAATATATACAGTCCAACGTTTTTCTTGTGTTTTTCAGGAAGATCTGTCTATCTAACAAATGGAACTGTCTTTGCTCTCTCCTCCCCACTGCTGCAGACCTTGCTTTCACGGGAGACCCACTGTGTATACCCAAGATATATGCTGGGCTTCTTTTGCTTCTCCTAGCTCCTCATTAATAAACATTCCAAATAATTCAACTCCAGATCAAGACTCTCCTTTTCTGGTTTCCAATTATTTAAACTTCAGTCTTCAAAAATATCCTGTAAGGTTGTTATTATTGTTATTTCTCTGTTTTGTAGATGAGGAAACTGAGGCCTGGAAAGATTATGTAACCTGATAAAGTTTACACACCTAGAAAGGGCTAGAAGTGAGTTTCAAACTCAGGCCTACCTCTAAAGCCATCCTGCCTCAACTGACTCTGTCTTTTCTGTTCCCTAAAATCAACTAGTCTTTCACAATTCATTCCTTCCTCCCTGAGTAATCTTTTCTTCCTCCATAGTCTTTTATAATATCTATCTTTCTTCCTTCTGTTTCAAAGTGATAATTTTCCAAAGTGTTTTCATGAAAAATAAAGTGAGGGGATCTTCTGGAGTCAATTTATTCTTGGAAATGATGACTATTATAGCCTCTTTTTATAGATCCATATGTACAGTAACATCAAGAACTCTAAGGAGTACTTCAAAAAAAAAAAAAAACCTCTTTAAGTATATCAACAGCTTCCTGGTCAACTATCTCTTTAAACTCCAAATTAACTACATGGAACTTCCTTTCTATTTTATTATTTTATTTTATTTGCCACAATGCATTTCTGGAAACTGAGTTATAAAGAAGCTTTGGAATAATGTTGTGATTTGGATGCCATATTCTTAATGAAGGACTTACAATCAAATAAATTATAAATATGAACAGTAATCTTTCTATAAAGCAAAGGTACCAAAATAAGATTTCATAGAATTTTAAAATACTAAAATGGTACAAATAGACTGTATATTTGATTATTGAATAGACACCATTGTACTATAAAGAGAATTCACGTCTCATGATATATGCAATCCTGCTGTCTCATAAATTTGATCTGAAACTAGTATTCTGCCATAATAAATACGACTAAACTTTCAAAGTGTTGTTGACTTCTAGGATATTAGAAGGACTTTGGACATTGGTGGAAACTCCTAAAGGAGACAAGTGTGTTAATATGGCAACTCATAGATAATGAATATTGCCTTTACTTAATTTATATTTTAACTATTGGTATTGCAACTCTATAATTTTCTTTTTACTATAAATGTATAGCATATCAAATCTGTCCTGGTCTTTTGTGGGCTTGATATACAAGCTATCATTTATCATACTGATGCTATTGAAAAATATACTCTGACTTTCAAACAATCAACTAAGAGATGAGCATTGGAACTTGACACTTGGGGCTGCCTACCCCAAGATAAAGTAGAACAAGCTGATTGGTCCAAATGCATACTGAAATCAGATTCTATATATAAGTATGTATATATTCCTATAGGAGCTTATTTGCTTGAAAGTTACTTTCTTCTTATAAAAGTTGATAGGTGACTTTTGTTAACTGAACCTATTGCTCAATTAAGATTTTACTATACTTTGAAATATTGCCAATGCAGCTAACATTTTGAGAAACTGGGCTAAGATTATCCATCTTTCATCTTCTTTTTTTTTTAGATGTTGGGGGTACGAGTTTATTTATTTATTTATTTTTGCTGTGTTGGGTCTTCATTTCTTTGCGAGGGCTTTCTCTAGTTGTGGCAAGTGGGGGCCACTCTTCATCACGGTGTGCCGGCCTCTCACTATCGCAGCCTCTCTTGTTGTGGAGCACAGGCTCCAGACGCGCAGGCTCAGTAGTTGTGGCTCACGGGCCTAGTTGCTCCGCGGCATGTGGGATCCTCCCAGACCAGGGCTCGAACCCGTGTCCCCTGCATTAGCAGGCAGATTCTCAACCACTGCGCCACCAGGGAAGCCCCCATCTTTCATCTTCTTAGACTCTTTTAGGACATTACTTCCCTACTCATGTTTCAGTTATTTGACCTTGCTATGTGACAAATTAACCTAGGCATCTGAGGATTGTTTGTCTGAGAAAGGTTTATTGCTCCTTCACTTTTGTAGGGTAATTTTTCAGGATATAGAATCTGAGGTTGGTGGTGTCTTTTCTCAACACTTTAAATATTTCACTCCACACTCTTTGCTTGTGTGGTTTCTGAGTTAGACGTAATTCTTATCTTTTCTCCTCTACAGGTAAGGTTTTTGTCCCCCATCTGTCTTCTTTAAGGATTTTTTTCTTTACCTTTGATTTTCTGTCATTGGAAAATGTTTTGCCCGGGTGTAGTATTTCTGGTAATTTTTTCTGCTTGGTGTTCTCTGAGCTTCCTGGATCTGTGGTTTGTTGTCTGACATTAATCTAGGATACTTGTCAGCTATTATTGTTTCAAATGTTTCTTCTGTTTTTTTTTTCTTTCTTTCTTCCTTCTCCTTTTGGAATTCCCATTATGCCTATGTTACACCTTTTGTAGTAGTCCCAGAGTTCTTGGATATTCTGTTCTGATTCTTTTCAGTCTTTTCTTTTCATCTTTGCTTTTCAGTTTTGGAAGTTTTTACTGAGATAGCTTCAAGCTCAAAGAGTCTTTCCTCAGTCATGTCCAGTCTACTAGTAAACCTATCAGAAGCATTATTCACATCTGTTACATTATTTTTTATCTGTAGCATTTATTTTGGGCTTTTTTTCTTAAACTTTCTATCTCTCTGCTTGTATATTTTTCAGTCCTCCTCCTCCTCCCACTTCTTCAGTGAGACAGGATGGCTAAAAAAGGCTGGACTTGTGTACTTTCCTATTCCCACGTCAGTTAGGCACTAATAAAACCCAAGCAGGTTAGGCTCAGGCTAAATAACTTTTCTTTTTTCTTTTTTTTTTTTTTCATGAAAAAATAAGAGAAAAACTTTATTTCAAACAGGTTCAGTGGTATGTATGCTATAGCAAAGTCTGGTTGTAATAGCAGTTTCATTTCAAACCTGAATTGATGCACAAATGTGACACTGTTTAATGATCAATTACTGCTAAAATGTGGATTAAATCCATCAATGTGCCAATTCTGACATTTATTATAGTCATTTTAGTAGTAGAGGCTAATTTTTCATCTTAGTAGTAGAGGCTAATTTTTCATTTTAGTAGTAGAGGCTAATTTTCATCAGAAGAAAATGAAAACAACCTTATGGCTTCTACTAAGGTAGTGAGCTGTATCCCCGGTATTGCTTTGAAATTATACCCCTAGGTTGTTAAGAGAAATTCTGACTTCAGCCAAATGTATTATTTAACTGATAATCTTCAGTCATCATCTACTGGTGGCTTGATTGTTACTCCTCCTCTTCTTATCTGACCCCAACCAATTAAACGCCAGTGTTTCTCAACTCTCTGGCTAAGGGCTATTTTTTCTCCCACTTCTGTGCACACAGGATTGGTGAGAACGATTTTACCCAAATCAGCCTTGACTGCCCCAACTCTTCCTCCTGTTGAAAGGGATCCTATGTTCACCATAAGCACTTCATTCTTAGACAGCTTTTGACCCTTTGCTGCTTTTTTGTCTCCTTCCATGTGTACACCAAGAAGTCGTCTAAGTAGGAAATAGAAAATTTCCAATTCCGTGAAGATCTCTGGTAAAGCTCCAACTGCACCAAGTATCTGCCCCACCATTCTGTCAGCCCAGCACAAAGTGGGGTGAATTTTTCTTCCAACTCCAATAAGACCCCCTGGAGCAGCATACTGAAGGTCATTTTGTTCCTCAAAAGTAATACAGTTTTGGACAAGATTGGTCTACACGAGTTTTCCTTTGCTGTCTTTGGAAACAATATCAGGTCTGACTTCTATCTCCTGGCCCACCTTTAATACTCCTTTTAAAGTACTACTACTAGCCACACCACCTTTAAGGTCATCAAACTCACAGCCAGGTTTGGTGACATCAAAGGACCTAATAACAGTAAGTCGAGGTTCTGAAGTAAAGTCCCTTAGAGGTACTGGAATTTTCTTAATGATACACTCACAGACAACTTCAGTATTATATTTCAGCTGAGCAGAAATTGGAATAATAGGAGCTCCTCTTGCTACTGTACCTTGTACAAATGCAAGGTTCTGTTCATACTGTTCTTTAGCCTGACTTTCTTTTACCAAATTAATTTCATTCTGCAGAATCAAAATACGTTTCAGCTTCATAATTTCTATGGCAGCCAGGTGTTCAGAAGTCTGAGGTTGAGGACAGGATTCATTACCAGCTATTAACAGAAGATCTGCATCCATCACTGCTGCACCATTCAGCACAGTAGCCATCAAAATATCATGGCCGGGACAGTCAACAAAGGAAATATGTCTGACTAGTCTGAAGTTCCCTTTAGTCCATGGAATGTCTATAGGAAACTCATCAGGTTTACTGCTTCCACAAGATCTGTAACATTCTGGCGAAGACAGTTTGCCTCATTAAGTTTGTAAATCTTGGCATTAGCCTATCCAAGCTTGATCGTAATATTTCTTTCTAGTTCATTTTCGAACCTGACAGTGTGAACTCCAGCAATAGCTTTTACAACAGTAGATTTTCCATGGGCAATGTGACCAAGTGTACCTATATTAATTGTGGCTTGTCTGCTGATAACTTCATGCGAGAGTGGAGTCAACCTGGTAACATCCAGTGTGGTGAGATCTTGGCGAGAAAGATGTTGCTGTCCCAGAGTCACACCAGCCTCGCCCCCCGCCATCTAAGGGCAGATCTTGTTATGAAGAACAGAATGCTCTGACATATCTCAAGATGGTTCCTTTACCTCTCCTCCTGCCAGAAGCACAAGGAGATTTTTCTCCGATATTCACTGTGAGAACTTCCAAAGGTAAAACTCACAAAAGGTCAAGCTTGTAAAGGTAAAACTCACAAAAGTGCGGGGACCCCCTTATGACTGAATCTTCCTGGAGTTTTTAACTCTCAGAAGTTGTCCACACTGAGCCTTCAGCAATTCATTGATTACATTTTAGTTTTCCCTACCCTGATGGTACTAGTTCCCATGAGGTTGCTTCTCATGAGTTTCTGTGTTGGCAAGTTCTGATTCTATGTGCTTGCCTTTCAGTCTCTCAATTGGAGGGGGACAGCAGTTTGCCCTGCGACTTCACTTCTCTTATGGATCTAAGAAGAGTTGATTTTTCATTATGTTTAGCTTTTACTTGTTGTTAGGATGAAATGGCAACTTCTAAGCTTCTTGTATGCCAGACTGGAAGTCGTCTTTCGGGATCTGGGGGTTATTGACAGTCTAGACTTGTGTTGACTTGAATACTCTTCAAATCTCTTTTTAGTTTATAACCATCTTTGCAAAGGAGAAACATTCTGTTGGTTCTTTTATTGAAGCTTTCAGCTGTACTCACAACAATTTTTTTCAAAATTTGGTTAAACTTAAATCATCTTTGGAATTTAGGAGTATTTCTTTTATCTCTATCAGTCTATTTGCCTGATGAATTTTCTACATTGGAACAGATAAACTGATGAAACTCTGGATAATTTCTCCTGTTATATTCCAGAGTTACATTTCTGGTTCTTTGTCTTTTTCATCTTTTTCATTTGTTCTTTTCCTGTGCTCTCTGAGGATACTGTCTTTGCTCTTATTGTTGAGGTCAGACAGACATCCGGTCTCTCTGAACTTTTCCCATTGGGTTTTATTCATAGACTTCTTTCTCTTTCTTTTCTTATCTAATAGCAAACAAGATCTCATATTCCCTGATATCTTGGATTTTTTCATCTAATTTAAATTGCCCATTGGTTGCCTCTATTATATGAAAAAAGTTAATGAAGAATTTAGCTAGGGAAGATCACCTACTGGCCCAGTCAATCTTTACATATTAGATTCAAACTGTGGAGCCGAATTTTTCTCGGCTTACATATTCACAATTTGGCGACACAATTCAACCCAGATAGAGTATAACTCATTCAGAAGTTATACCATTAAAAACATCTGGTGAAAATATAGCCACAAAGTTGAATGATTTATCATTAGTTGCCATCTGGAGTCTTCTCTTGAGGGAACTAAAACTTTCATCATAGTAGGATGTTTTCCTATCAATTGGCCACCCTTAAATTTCAAAATTAAATATATACAAATAAAGCAGCTCTTATGGTTCTAATAGCTGTTTTTCCGTTCTTTGCTTATTTGAGTTCTCCTGTTCTATGATCTTGTGTTAGGATTTTTCAGTATTATGAGTTGGCACCTTTTAGATATTTGGGTACCCACGGATGTTTTTTAATTTTTAAGATTTTATTTATCATTGATGTGCTGATAATGTCAAATATAAATTGATCTCCCCACTTTTCCAGAGACAAAAGCCATCACATCTTTTTGTACTCAGATATCATGAAATGATATAATTCTGTGGCACTGACCATATTTTACTCCTGACCTTTAAATTCTTAGTAAATTTCCTTCTCCTTTAAGTATAATTTTAGATATGAATCATAAATGTTTACCCATATTAACTAGAAAACAATGTGATTAATAACCAGTCTTCAAGTATTTTAAATATTTAGCAAACTGATACCAGTGGTTTTATTCTTTATTTAACTCTTAAAATTATGTCCCCTGGAAGTTCCTAGTTGAAGTCAATGTGGTACTTAGATACACTATCTAAATTATACTCATGGTAATGATAACTCTTATGGAGTGCCCATTATGTGACAGTAACTCTACATATTTTTAATCCTTTAAAAAAACTGTTTTTAAGGTGGCTAAAACTTATAGAAATTAATTAATTTGCTCAAACTGTGCTCCTATATGGAAAATTCATGGTAAGAACCTGGACTTTTGCAACTCTAAAGCCTGCGTCCTTTTCTCTCTACAGCATTACCTCTCCATAGTACAGGTGAGCCATCTCTTCAGTTATTATGATGTCTGATTAGTATCTCAACTCTCTACCTCATTTTTCCTGTATAGATTATTAATATGTGGCAGAACCAATGAATTTGGCAGAGTAAATATATTTATTTACTCTCTAAGTGACTGATATAGATCACTGGATGGTCATTAACACCATGGCTGTTAATATACATTGTAAAAGATGGCTGAAATGAATGAATCAGCCCTGGGATGAAGGCACAGCACATGGTGTTTCCCAGTTTTCCGTGGTGATGAAACTTAGAGCACTAAGTTTGGGGTCACAAGCTTGAATTGAGACTCTGCTCCACTACTTACTGGATGTGTAATATTGCACAGCCCACTTAACCTCTCTGAACTTCTACACAGATCTCATTGTGTTTTCAAGAAGATTAAATGAGATATAACATGTGTAAAATGGTATTACCTTCTGAAGAGCACTCTATAAATATAATTATTTTATTAGAGCAGCAGTCAGTGGTAAATTCTAATGCTACTGAGATTACTTGGAAAAGAGAGAAAATGTGTTGCATGTTACTGTTCTATTATTTAAATCTTTTCACACTTGGACTCCTACACTGCTTTACAGTCTGGATCATGCTTAACTTTCTGTTTGCAGCTTAGCATCCTGCAAATGATTTATCACTTGCTTTACCATCTGTGCCTGCTACAAAATCTAGGTTAAATTATAGGATTTCTGTGTATTTAGTTTCCTATGAAGATCTGAGTAAATATTTGGGGGATCTTCTAATGCGTGTTTAAGTCTTCCTTCTTCCTTCTATAATATTCCTCAATATTTTGGTGTGAGTGAAAGGGAGTATATGAATTAATCAATAATAATTAATAAGCTTTTGACTGTGGCATATGCTGAATACAATCAAGCTCCGGGAGGGCAACACATACAGCATGTTACAAGTCTGTCACAATATGTATGATTTATGTATGTAAATACTAGGTCATAATCAATCTTCATTTGAAGAAATCACATATTTATAAAATAAAACAAGTCAGCATTTAACGTTACTTCTGTCATCAGCAATGTTGTCTGAAGCTATCTTACTCTGCTATACCATTAGAATAATCTATTATGGTATTTCCAGAGAAAAACACTCCATACAGGAATCTCTGAGTAAGATGGAAATAAAATAGGATGTTGTTTTTTTGGTTTTTTTTTTTTTGCGGTACGCGGGCCTCTCACTGTTGTGGCTTCACCCGTTGTGGAGCACAGGCTCCGGACGTGCAGGCTCAGCGGCCATGGCTCAAGGGCCCAGCCGCTTCGCGGCATGTGGGATCTTCCCGGACTGGGGCACGAATCCGTGTCCCCTGCATCGGCAGGCGGACTCTCAACCACTGCACCACCAGGGAAGCCCGGATGTTGCTTTTTTAATGACATATTTTTCCTTTATTCCAAGTAAAATACACAATGAACAATAATTAAGAGGACAATTTGATGGTCCATATGACAAATTTTAGCGGGTACATTTCCCGTGGAAAGTATACATAGTTGACATACCAAAAAACAAAACAAAACAAAACAAAACAAACAAACAAAAAAACTTTCCGTGTGCTTTAATTAGGGAGCTTTGATAGTATTCATTATAGTAAATTCTTTCAGATATAATGTTAAAACAAAGATGTAGCACACAAAGCAAAACTGAACAAAGGTCCAAATGGGATATTATTAAAATGTCAAAGTGAGTAAGCAGATGGGGTTTGTATGGCTCAGTGGATTAGTCACCAGGCCCCATTACCGTGGGGACTCTAGTGAAATCCAGTCTCAGTAGCATGATCAGAAAGTAAAAATAAAGGGTATATGCAGAAGCAAATAAATCATTTTATTTGTGTTCCCAACTAAAACACAGAGGTTTTTTAATATTTACTTTTCTTTCTTTAACCACAAGACTACATGAAGATTACAATACAGCTACATTTATTTTTATCGAGCTTTTTTCCTCTAAGATTGTGGAAATGAAAATAGAAGAAGAGATTGGAAACTATACAGATTTGTCATGCTCTTCACGTAACAGAGCACGTGCCCTGCAGAGGCCGGATGAAAGCATGCACTTTCTCTAGTGAAGCTTCAGCACAATACAGCAACGATCGTGTGGGGAGGTGCCACTCAAAGCACTGACTCTAACAATCTCATAAAGAAGAAATTAAGATTTTTTTTTACTGTCTTTCATCCTGATCATCCTGCTAAAGCAATTACTACTACCTACTCTTTGCAGACACAAATTGAAACGTAGCCATTTACACTTCCTCCAAATTTTGACAAATCACTTTGACTTTTATTATGGCTCTACAGTTTAACACTCATCAAACCTCACAATCTGTACTGGTTAAGTTAAGATTTAGAACACGAACACACATCCTGCAGGAAAAATTAGAATTGGTAGAAAGTCCTTTCCCCAGATCAAATGAAAGCATTACTCAGATATTTTATGATAAAAAGAAAGTAATTGCATGTTACACACTAGAGTTTGTGAAGTGTGCTTTCTGGATGACTTTTTGATAAGAGCTCAGAACTGTTTGGGTGGCACTCCACTACATAAAATAAACACTTGCTGAATGCAGATTCCCCCATATAAGTAGCTCTTGAGACAGCAGCTGCAGTGTAATCGTGAATCCATTATTACTCTAGAGCTGGAAGTCAAAGCAAGCTAAAACAGTAAGATGATACAACCCAATCTATTCAGAATACTATGTTGATTTGGGGGGATTCCATAGATAAGCACAGGCTACTATTAAAATATAGTCTGCTCATTGAGAATTCACTGAGTCCATCGGTGCTAAATATGTGTGTGTATATACAGAGTTTTCCAAGGAATCATAACCAATAGAATTTTATGTACATATGTAATTCTAAATATATATGGCAAGATATATAATTAAGATACTGCAATAAAGGATGAAATTGAAAGTGGAATAGGAATCTCATATTGCTACACAGTGCCAATTACATTACCACATTGTTTCCTCACTGCAAGACTGATAAGAATCTACAAGCGCCCAGAGCCCAAGAGACTTGAACATGCCTGGTGAAAATTGGAAATCAATAGGAGTCTATAATCGCAAGCAAAGGGAATCATTTCCATTGGGGTGAAAGATGGCAGGCAACACAGAGCTTGTGCACAGCTGCTGCACACAGGGCCAAATGGTGCCCTTTCTCTTCTGCCTGCCTTGGTGTTCCTAGGTGGACACACCTGTTTGTTTGTTTGTTTGTTTGTTTAACATTGCTCTTGTTTATAAAAGAAAAGGAAATTATTCTTTAATTTTACGCATCAAAGGAATAGCAAACCCTTGCATTGAACTCATGCTAATTAAATAAGGATTTTTTTCTGAATTTACTAGGAATGGGGGATAATTCATCTGAATTTGCCTCCTCTGCCTATGTGTACTCCTGGTACCAAGTGAGCAAATGTTTCCAGATTTTCTGTCAACTCACCACAAATTCATCTCAATTCTGGCTCGAGGTAAACTCCATTTCCAAAGCTAAGAGGTAATTTAGTCTCCAGGGTCATTTGGTTCTGCCCCTCATTTAAGCAAAGTCTACCAATTCAACATGAAAATGAACATTACTATCCCCTAGGGGCCAAGCTAAACCAAACATTTAATTTCATTGCAAATGCCTATTTTCTCCGAGTTGAAATTACAAAGGTCCTTTTGTTGTTGTTGTTCTTGATTTCTAGTCTATTACATGATGCACCCAATTCAAAGCTGTCCTTGAGCTCTCTGGCTGAGACAGAAACACACAGTTCAGTGATACGAATGTGGAGTCCTTATGAAAGACACGAATGCATCCACCCACAGAAAGGCAGGTAGTACACTCAGTGACAGCCTCCCTGAGACAAAAACGGAAAGAGATGTTGCTCTTCAGACAACAGCGCCTTCAAAAGACTTTCAAAATGTAAACCGAAGTTAGCTTCACAGTATTCACGGCTATCCTGTCCACTTTTCGAGCAAAGGCGATTGTACTGAATTTGATGGGTGCCTAGGTCAGTTCTCAACAAACAATGCTGACCCAAATGTCAGTTTATTTCTAACAGTTTGAAAATATAAAGTATGCTAGGATGCTACCTTGTTAGTGAAAAGTGTGGAAATGTTGTAAATGTTGCCCCTGTGGGATGATCAATACATGCCTGGATTTAAGGGCATTTTTAAGGTTGGGGTGGATCTATCTTGAAGGTTCTATAAATCCGCATTAATAGTTTCCCGAGAAACTGGGACTTAACTTGTTGAATGAGATATAGATTACTAGTTACCAATGTTCTGCAGTGCACAAAATTCAGATTTAAGAGAAAACGGCTTCTCCTACAAATTGACTTTTTCTACGCCTTCTACACTGCTTATGTTCTAGTAATTTAGCTTGTTAAAAGGAAATACAGACCCCAAATAGAGATAAACAACAAAGAAAAATACCCAGTACGATGTTTTACACAGATAATACAGTAAATAAATATCTTTGAAATTCATATAGGATTTTCTATAGAGTTTAATATATGCCCTATTCAGCATCTTGGGTTCATGCAGCATGATATTTTCCTTCAGAGAAAGTGGCCTCTTCCTGCCATGAGTTCAGATATATTTTCTTAAGTGTGCAAATTCCATAAGCACAGGCTAGTCTGGGGCAGAGGCAGAATGGACATCAACTTATGGGCTCTGATTTGGGAAGAACCCAAGAATTTCTCTCTTGAGGCTTTCAGAACTGACTTGAGTTCCTCCTCTGGGCTTATTGTATTCTCCCACAGGAATTCTCGTCTCAGTTCATTCCAGTAGAGCTGTCTTCCTCAACACAACTCTGATCTTGTCTGTCTTTTACTCACACTTGCCAGCGGTTCTTCCATTGCAAGGCTTATATGGGGTGGGGTGGAGGGAGTCTGACCATTTTAGGCATTTTAGAATATCCCTGACAGTCTTCGTCACATCTTCTTAATTTTATTCCTCCTACATCTCTGCAACATCATAGTAAACAGTCATCTTACACTTGTATCTATCTGAGTCATTCGCCACCTTCCACCACTTATTTTAGCAAATTTCTACCCTATAAATCAGGCACCTCACAGGGCTGGCATGTAGTAGATGCACAATAAACCATGTGATTGAAGAAGAGATCAGGTGGATGAGATGAGAGCCATCTTCATGGTACCACTTCAGACTGTTGCCCAGAGAGCATCTCCATGGAACTTGGAATCTTATAAAATCCCTTTCCCTCTGGCTCCTGAGAGCACTTCCTGTAAAATGCATGACAAAATACACCCATTTTACAACTATGAAATTTATAATTTAAAAAAAGTTCAGATTCCCTCTCCTTTCCAGGGAAAATGAGTGCATTTTATTATATGAAGCAACACCTAATGTATTCTCATGTACTATTGTTTAAATTTCCATCTTTACCAGATAGATTCTCAAACATCCTTAACTTTGGATGATCAGTATGTTTGTGCAAGAGGTTTCTGGGAAGAATCTGTTTTTACCCTAGGAAAAGGCAGACTATCAACATGTGAATTGCATAAAATTCAACATATAAGAACATATTTTTTTGTCTAGTTCTATTTCTCTTTATTGAATGAAATTTATAATTTAAAAAAAGTTCAGATTCCCTCTCCTTTCCAGGGAAAATGAGTGCATTTTATTATATGAAGCAACACCTAATGTATTCTCATGTACTATTGTTTAAATTTCCATCTTTACCAGATAGATTCTCAAACATCCTTAACTTTGGATGATCAGTATGTTTGTGCAAGAGGTTTCTGGGAAGAATCTGTTTTTACCCTAGGAAAAGGCAGACTATCAACATGTGAATTGCATAAAATTCAACATATAAGAACATATTTTTTTGTCTAGTTCTATTTCTGCTCTTTATTGAAGACAAACATAGACACACACAAACACACACACACACACACACACCATAAAAAAAGTTTTGAGAGGAACAAATTTTCTTTGACAAGGCATTAGTTAACATTTTGGCCTTTTAAAGTTTCCTTAATACTAGGATTCCCTGTGCTAATTGTTCAGTTTACATATTATTATACACATACACTGTTTATTCAGTACTAAACTGATTCTAAAAGTACTACATTAAAATAAACTTGTTATTTGGTGACTGGCTTTGCTCATAAAGTTCTGTGTTTGGCATCTTCACATTTTCCAAAATATATGTGTATATAAGAAAAGTCATTATTCTAAGTTTCTTTCTAGAGTAGCTTCCTTTTAATATTTTACATACATTGCATCTTTGTTTTATGTAATAAGTAATTTTTAAAATAGAATTCAAAAAATTTTAATAATAACATAGGATGCCCTAATGGAAAGGCAAGAGTATAGGGCAAGAGGCTATCTCTTCTTTCAGCTCATTAGTCTTTGGCAGAGCCCAACCAACGTCAAATTCACCTAGGATGCCCAATAGCTGTGGGCATCTCCACAGGGTCAAGAAAGCAAACCCATGAGGGATTAAATTTTTTTTAATTTTAACGTTGCAAGAGGTGTTTATTTTACAGGCACTGCTACAAAATTAGGAATCATCGTAAAACATACCAAGTGGAAAATTATTTGCTTGATGTTTATAATCAAACATGACTTCGTGAACTTGCTTGTGAAAGTCTGTACCTTCAAATCTGTAAAGCAAAGGTTTACCACGATGAGACATAAACTATCTCTATCCACAGTATTTGTATGTATTTCCTGTACATACAAATTCTTCCAACAGGCAGCAATGCTTGCAAATAGGCTTTAATCTTCCATAAAGCTGCACAATATTTCACTTTCTGTTAAAACTTTTACACTCTCTTAGGAAACTTAACCATAAAAATGCTTATATGTATAGCCCAACTCTGAACACTGCGGGTTTGGTTATGAATATTAAATTTTTGACCCAAGAGTTTGGTGGGTTTGAGTTGAAATCTTGACCTAAATGCTGTATTAATGATCATTCATAAAACACATTCAGCATGCTAACATTATAAAATAGGGTTCCATTCAAAATATATATTGGCAGTTGTATTTGTATTTTAGGCAGAATAAAAAGCATGTTTAACTTTTTTATATGCATATAGTTTAAGCAAATTATTCTGTGAAAGTATGCTTAATTAAAAAAAATGTCTTAAACTCTTTGTGAAAAGTAACAAAGAAAAGGTAACTAAATTTTGCCGTTTGAAAAGTGTTGTTTGTTAATATTGCCTTCCAAAATATAAGGGTGCTTTTCTTCAGCTGAAATAGAACTATGACACCAGAGTTGTGGCGTTCACAAATTTTGATTCTAAATATGATGACTGCATTTATTTTATATACAAAACGTTGCTGCATTGAACAATGCAGGACTTTCCACTTCAGTGGTAGTGAGTGTTCTTTGTTCTGTACATACGCAGAAATGAAAATCATGTAGTAGTCACTGATAACGAATCGGACACTCCAGAGCTGTTTGGCGATTCGTGATTCGTGCCTTCGGTTAAGAGTTCTGGGATTGTCATTCAATTACCATCCTTTAGTGGCTCAGTTCCATGATCCTCATCTTCTTGCTGCTTCATCAGCCCCTTGCTGCTCTTTCAGGCACTCTAACCTGCTCTGCGTCACACACTTGGGCCTCTGCCTCTGCTTCTCGGCCTTTACCAGGTGCTGCCTCCTCTCCTTTGCTCCGGTAGCAGCATGTCTTCATCTCGCTGATGGTGTGAAAAGGAAGGAGGCCCTGCTGGGCCTAGAAGGAAGCTGCTGGACCAGGGGCTGAGGACTGACCGGCCCAAGGAGGTGGGGCCTCCGCCACCCCTACCCAAGTGCCTTGCTGAGGACAATGACCATCCCCTTCTCTGCAGTTTTTTCACTCCCCCCAACTCCAGCTTTCTCCAGGGGGTGGGGCTGGGCAGCCCAGGGGACTAGGGCAGGCCTTAAAGCACCTGGGAGAAAGGCAGGAATTGAACAACCTGGACAGTGGCCTTCAAGCTGTGTCTGAGTAGAGGACAGGGTATGTGCTTAAATGACATGGATGACCAGGCCGAAGCTGCAGCTGGGGCTCTTTTCCTAGGAATTGGGTAAGGCTGTTGGCTACATGTCCCCATTGAGGAAAAGAATGGGCATGGGGGGGTCCAAGAGACCCTGTGTATGTGCGTGTGTACGCGCAACTTTCTTGGTCTATGTCTTTGGAGTGCTGACTGTAAAGTACTGGTCCTCCAGCAGCGGCCTCCCCCATCCTCAGACCCCTGCCAGCTGGCTGCTTCCCTCCTCAGCCTGCCCTGTTAGTCTCTGAGCCTCGGAGGACACAGCCTGTGAGAGAACAGGGCTCCCAGGGCCACTCAGCCCCTGTCTCTCCTCCGGATGCCCTCCTCCTGCACCCCATTCCTGCCCTGCCTCTGAGCTGAGCTCCTCAGCCCTCAGGGTCCCCTGTAAGTTCCCTCAGAAAGTGTTCTCAGGAAGTCCCACTCCCTTGCCCTGGCCATGTTTATAAGACTCCAGGGCTAGTACACCCCAATCTTCACAGACACTGAACTTAGAGGTTCTACGTCAGTGCCCCCAGTGGTGCCCCCCCAGCCTGCAGTCACCCCATTATAGGCCCTCACTGTACCCCTCACACGCTCACTGCTGAGGTTGCCCTTGTGCCCTTTTCCCCCCAGCCCCCTGCCCTCTGTTCCCAACCAAATGGTGGCAAGAGCTTGAATCTTTCACTTCCACGGTTGTGCTCTCCCCACCTTCCCACCATACTAGCTACTATGGGGGCTCCATTCTGTAGAGAAAGCTCTGGATCGCAGGGAATGCAGGGGGGCCAGTCTAGGTTCCTCTCTCTGTGCAGAAACTGTATAGACCGTTAGAAAAAATTCACTTATAATAGACCGAATTTTCCAGCAACACAGAGGCTTGAATTTGAACTTAAATGGCTTTTTAAAAAACTTAATGCTACTCAACCATAAAAAAGGATGAAATTTTGCCATTTGCAGCAACATGGATGGACTTGGAGGGCATTATGCTAAGAGAAATTAGTGAGACCAAGAAAGGCAAATACTGTATGAGACTATTTATTCATGGAATCTAAAAAATACAACAAACTAGGGAATAGAACAGAAAAGAAGCAGACTCACAGATCTAGAGAACAAACCAGTGGTTATCGGTGAGGAGAAGGAAGGGGGAGGGGAAATATAGGGGTAGAGGATTAAGATGTACAAACTATTATGTATGAAATAAGCTACAATATATATTGTACAACAGGGAGAATATAGCAAATATTTTATAATAACTGTACATGGAGTATAACCTTGAAAAATTGTGAATCACTATATTGTACACCTGTCACTATACTGTGTACAGTATCACTATATTGTACACGATGTATATAATATTATACATCGACTACACTTCAATAATAAAAAGAGAGCGAGGAGTATTAAAATATGAAAAAAACTTAATATAATATTTCTCTCCCTCATGAATTTGAGGATGGAGATTCAAGCTCTCTACATATGGGAACCAGGAAGGATTTCTCTCACATGAATTGATAAGTTCCAGGAGGGAAGGACCGTGTTTGTCTTGTGCAGTTTCCTCAGTGGTATAAAGTAGGCAGTCAATTGATGGTGATTAAACAAATGAGTGACCGGATCAACACATTAGTACAAATGTCATTATTAAATCAGCCAGTTATCCAGCAGAAGGTGCAGAGTAAGAACAAATAAGCTTTGAGGCCAGAAAATAAAATTTCCTGAACCTTGGAGGACAGGAGATAAATGGGCAACATATTGCAACCCTAGGCTACAAACGTGCTCTGTTACACAGAGGGCTGATGGACAGGCAGGCACTGGTTTGAACTTGGTGTTGGATACGGAGATGCCAGTGTTCGAGGCACTGGGTAGGACCGTCAAAGACCAATTTGTTCAGACTGTCAGCAAAGTGATGCAAGGAAGGGTTGGAAGCATATTGCTATGAAAGGAAACCTTTGAATTTTAGCCTTAAAAAAAAAAGAAGTTGGAAAACTTTTGCAGGTACGCAAGTGTCTGTCTCTACCACTGCCAACATTTCCTTCTCGGCCCGTTTTTTCCATCTTCCATTTTCCTATTCTTCTTTGGAGCAAATGTGAGCTCAAAAGCTCTCCACCATGTGCCTGGAATCTAGCTGGGCAGCTGGTGGCCGATAAAGCTTATGGGAAAAGCCTAGAGAGAAGGTGAAGAGAAAATGTTTTTCAGTCTTTCCTACCACCCAGGCCTGACTGGACCAGCTACAAAACCTATTTACTCAGCACTATCAGCATTCTTTTTTTTTTAATTGGACTACAGTCGATTCACAATGCTGTATTAGTTTCCGGTGTACAGCAAGATGAATCAGCTATACATATACGTATATCCACTCTTTTTTAGATTCTTTTCCCATATAGGCCATTACAGAGTACTGAGTAAAGTTCCCTGTGCTATACAGTAGGTCCTTATTAGTTATCTATTTTATACATAGTAGTGTGATCTGCCAACTGAGACAACGACCTTTCCAGTATGTATGCTAGAAGGTCATCGGCAGGCCCTGAAATAATCTCTTAAAGCCCCTAGTACAGTGTTGCTTTTGCTCCTTTCCCTGTACCCAGACACTCCTCCATTCTTATCCCCACCCTTTTCCTAGGGAGATTCAC
Organism: Lipotes vexillifer; assembly: GCF_000442215.2. Classification (NCBI taxonomy): domain Eukaryota; kingdom Metazoa; phylum Chordata; class Mammalia; order Artiodactyla; family Lipotidae; genus Lipotes; species Lipotes vexillifer. The sequence continues at coordinate 1,316,986 of NW_006789439.1, read as the reverse complement.
CAATAGCTTCTCTTTCATGAGAGAGCAACAAATGATCAAATAATTCACAAGACAAGCTCCAGCTTGCAACGAGGTATAATTAAAGGGTGTCACATATTTACCAACTGGCTCACCTCTAGATCAGCATATAGGACTAGAAAAGTCTTTCACCGTGCTAGAAGAATCCGGCCGCCTGCTGAGAAAACTGTGTCAGCCTGACAGTGCCTGGCTTAATTACTTCAAACTTAAAATAATTAATAAGTTCCTCATTTTCCAACAGGAAAGCACTTAATGCTGTTCAATAAAATAATTCAAAGCCTACATAGCTCGCTGCTATGTAAGAGGGCGTTGGGTTTTGGGGTTCTTTGTGCTTTCTTCTTCCTGTAACGTTGGGTAAGTCATGGGCTACACATTTGAAATGATGTTTTCTTGCCGAGCGTCCCACAGGAATGTGAGTTCCGATCGTTACATTTCTTCTGGCAAATCCAGTCTTCCTCAGATTCACCAGGGAGAGCCTTGCTTTCCCCTATTCTTCCTTCTTACTGATCCTTCTGTGTCATGGGATTCACTGCAAATGGTCTGAGTAGACTTTCAGCCCCAAAACCTAAATATTTGCTTAAAATAAATGTAGAAAGAGAGTGTAGGAAGGTGATTGAAAGAAAGAATAAAAATGATGCGGGGAAAGGAAACCTGAAAAAAAGAACCATGGTAATGCAACGGCAATGAAGGGTGGGTAAAATGGGCCCCAATTTCACTTTCATCTAGTGGGCTTTCAGGGTGTCTGCACAGGTGCTGCAGGAGGTACTACTGAGGCACAAAGCAGCAAATCTTATTTTTTTAATGTTTAAAGGAAGCTTTTTCAGGGTAAAAGTGAAATTTCTCTCAAGGAGAGAAATTTTATTCCAAAACTCATAATGCAGAGCAATAGAGAAAGCTGTGGTTTCTCGAAGGTTGTATTTTTGTAATCTGCCCTAAAAAGAAAGCATTTATTCCGTCCTGAGTGGGTCATCTTTAATAGAGAAGTTATTGTTCGGAGCTCCATAAGGCTATTAAAAATGGTGCTGGGAGGGGACAGGAATAAAAGGCTAAATGTCAGCAAGGCCTGTGCTCAGCACCAGCCGAAAGGCAGCTGTGAGCTCCAGCCCACTGTTGTCCAGCGTTGGTGCGCGTGGGACAATCCCCTGGGCACTTGCTGCAGTGCTCAGAGTTCCATCCCCACTCTGAGCTTCGGATTCAGTGGGTCTGCAGTGGGACTTGGAACCTGCCTCTGTAATAACGACTCCAGGTGTGTCCCATGTGTGTGTTCAACCGCCCACACTTTGAGAAACCAGCTCTCAGCGACTCGGGCATCCTGCGTACCCGAGAGGGGCCAGACCACCTCTGGTGCCACTGCTCAGGGGAAGCAAATGAGATTAACAGACACTTCTTAGTGTCAAGTGTTCTTAAGCAAGATGCCAAAGTTTCTTTGCCTCTTCCAACAAGATAAGCTATGTGTCAGCAGTGAGGCAGAGGCAGTGACCGCACAGATCCTTACTTAAACTTGATTTCTTTCAAAATCCTGCTAGCTCCTTTGGGAAAACAACAAAAAAAATAAATTGAAGGAAAACCCTCCCTTTCGTTCCAAGTATTATGTTTTCAAAGTTGTGATTAGCTGTTGTCATTGGTCCACAGATCTTCCCCAGGAAAGGGGATTCTTACTGCCCCTTCCTTTGTTGGCAGTATTGCCCAGTTGTCCTCACGGGGGCCTGAACAGACTATGAGAGGACCCCCTTTGTGTCCACACACATCACCTCACAAGCTACACCAGCAGTGGGTCCTGAGGCCGTCCACTCGGATGAGGACTCCTGCTTTCAGCACAGGGATAAATGCACTGAGGGCAGTATAAGAATATCTGGCATTGTTCAGCCAGCCAGTGAGGGAGGCGGAGCTCTGACTCTTTCAGTCTCTTGACACCCTTTTCATTATGACCAAAACATCAAAGCGCATACTCTTACCCAAGGAGGAGAGAAATCTCTACTTCTGACAGATCTATGTATTAATAATTATAACGAGTGTGCACCAAACTCTCCAGAGAAGCAAAAGTTATCCCTTGCGATAGTCCCGTATTTCATCACCAAGGCTTTGGCAACAAGCAGCTTAAGGTTGTAGCCCAGCTCAGCCCTTCACTGTCTGTCTGATTTGGACCCTGTGACTGACTTCTCTGAAGGTCAGTTTCTTTATCAATAGATTAGACACAGTAATAGTTTCTAGCTTGTAGTGTGGTTATGCGGATTAAATGAGATAGTTTGGTAGAGTGCCTGGTACAGGTAAAGGAACAAAAAAATTCTCACTCCCCTCTAATTCCACAAGGCAGGATCTATGCCTCAACTGTTTATCATCATAATTCCAGTACAGATCCTGGCATAGGGTTCATGTTCCATAAATAGTTTTGGAATGTAGGAAATAAGAAAGGAAGATAGAGAGGAAAAGAGGGAGGAAGGTCAGACTTCGGAAGATAAAAAAAATATCTAGTTCCAAGGCAAAGAATGAGAATTGTTCAGAAAACGTATGTTGGCCCAGAGTATGCTTTAATAACGAATAAATTATATAACCTTATTTCTTGCTCACAAAATTCCCTTGCAGGTCCAAGCAGTGAGTCAAGGATCTGTTCAGATGCCATCTGGTGGCACTGGGCTCTCAGCATGTGTCTCCCAGGATGACTGTGGCAGAGAAGAGAGAGGCAGGGAGCAGAGCCCCAGCCTGTGACTGACGAGCATCACTCCATTCGGGTCCTGGGGCTGGAACCAATTACATGAGCCACCCAGCTGCAAGGGGGTGGGAATAGAATGTGCATGAGTCGCGGGAGGGGAGGAAAACCGAACACGGGGCAGCACGGTGATGCCCACCACAGTGTGGGTCCTGGCACTTTCTAAAGAAAGGCAGTTGGCAAAGGACATGTACGAAAATATATCCTGAAAAGAATCAACAAAAATAAATGTTAAATGATCTTGGGGTTTTTTTGTTTGTTTTTTCTTCTTAATATCATGAGATTTTCACTTGGTAGCTGGTACGTGCAGGTACGTAGGCAAGATCCTTAGTGAAACACTTAGCTCTCCCTCTCTTTCTCTCTTGCTCTCACTCCCTCTCTCACCCTTGCTTTCTTGCTCCCAACAAACACACATGTCTTCTCTTACTGTAGGTTCGATGAGAATTCTCTCTACCCACGTTAACCTAGGTCCAAGGAGAAGAAAAGTAGTTACAAGTGTTTGTTGATCTCTAACACATACTGAGAGGCAACAGCATATCAGGGATGGATAACCTTGACATGTTAATTGTCCTGAAAAAGCCTTCATTCTCATTCCACTGGATAAACATGGAAGCTTTGACCCTGAACTACCAATTGACTTGGATCAGGTCAGTACATCTAGGACAATTAAATTATGACAGAGTTATCTCTTTCGATGACCTAAACTCAATGAGGAAAGCTGCACAATTATTGTACTAAAATTTAACAGTAGGCAAACTTGGCCAGATTAACCCAGATGTAATCTGCCCACAGCCCATCTTAAGACTGTTGCACATAACTACAGTTTGCAGGGTTCTTGGGCTAGAATTAGTCTCTGCTTTTGGTCCTGAATTGCTAAGCAGACAATGCAAACTTTTCATGCCTTAGAATTAATTTACTGTAGTTGAACTCCATGAAACGTGTTTCAGCTTGTTTCACTGTGGTGAATAAAGAACTTCCAAAATCTCAGTGACTTACGACAACAAACATGTTACATGTTGGCAGCTGCAGGTCAGCTGTTGTGGCTTTGTTCAGTCTTCTCATTCCAGGACTCAGATTAGGGTTAGGGTTATGTTTCAAATTAGGAGAAGCTCTTTGTTGAGACGTGCCATTCTCACAGCAAAGAGAAAAGGGCAAGGGTGACGACGGAAAAATACGACGCTTCTTAAACCTTCCTCTCAGGTGTAGTATGCATGGTGTCCACTCAAGCACCATTGGCTAGTCAGTCTCACAGCCAAGGGATAGAGAAGTATATTCCCCTCCCATGGGACATGCTACGAGGTACATACCTCCCCACCCGGGGAGGTCTAATCCCCTTACGGGAAGGGGAGTGAATATTTGAGAACAATACAATCTACCATGGTAAGTAACCAATACTGAAGCTTTCTCATCTTAATATCTCTAGGGCTTAGCACAGGTGTCCAATGAATATTTATTCAATCACGTTGCATATTCATTGTATTGAATGAATATATCATTTCCGTGTAAGTCAGTCATCTGAAAGAAAATTTTATCATTATATCTATCACCTCTAGTATCATCAACTGATATTTTTTAATTAGCATGTATACCTAGTACTTATCTGAGCATTCTACAGGCACAAACAATAGATTTTATCGATTACCTTTAGTAGTTTAACAATCTGAAAGAGAAAATTCAAAGAAAATAATTCCGAAATAGACATTAGCATACATACTCATTTGTTAACGTGCAAACTCACAATTTCCTTTTTTGAAAATACTATCGATAACGCCAATCAAACCCTGAAAAAAAGGAGAACTTGTTTTTCTGAGAATTGTCTCTGAGATTTAAAGTTTTCTTTTTTCTACTAGAAACGTGCTGGGGGGAAACACCAGATACAATAGGGAGAATATGGATGATTCCCTTTTCATAATGAACTCAGGAGTTAGAAGTTGTCTCACATCTGTCGATTTTGAAGGGAGTCACTGAAATAGTTACAAGGTTGAAGTAAAAAATGAAGATTGTATGTTCAGCCTGAATTCACTCAAAATATAATAAAAGTTTGGGATACACTTGGAGAAGGGTTGGTTATGCTGCTTTTGGATAAAAGTTCAGGCAAAATGAAATTCTGAGCCTCCGCCAGCCCCCTGTTAGGGATCTGGGCACAGAAGCTATGCTACAGTACACTTCGCTATCAGAGAAATCACTCATTTCAATCTGCATCCATTTTAGGTGTTGGTCACGGGCAAATTCACACATCCAGAGCCTGGCTTTTCCTCAAAGATACCAGTATGGTACACATTACATTACAAGAATCAAAACTAATACCTTTATCCCGTAAAACAATGCAATCGCCTCCTAACTGTAACTGGAAATTGTACCAAAGTTATCATTTGTGCTCAGTGAGTTTGTGAATTAATTCATTACGCTGTTAAAATCCCAGCGTCTCTTATCGCCTGCTGCTTAGAAGACTCGGTTTCATTAGTAGTGCTGCCCCGTCACCTGCCAACCGCATGCGCTGGAGACAGCTAAGAAGTGAACCTTTGGGCTGAGAAATTCCACCTAGGGGAGGAGACGCAGCTTTGACTTGCAAACATGGCCCAGGAACCCAGCAGGGCTATCTAGAGAACCACCTGAACCGTCGATCCATAAAACCATCATGAAAGTCAACGTCTCCTCCAGCACAGATCAGAGTCGGGCTTAAAGAAAATGCTGTCGGTAATCATAGCCCTGTTCTCTGAGTGTGGACAAGACTCAGGGATCAGCTGTACCTTACTTGGAGAAAACCTTGTGCAAACAGTAACCTGAAAACCGTATTCAGAAAGGCCAAGCGAGCCTTTTGTTTTGAAATCCTTTCTTAAAAATATGTGACTTCATGCATTTAAAGTTTGATGTTACCGTTGAGGAAATAAGCCAGCATTGCTGATTAAAAGAATGTTTATTTTCTGCAATGCCGCCATAAGCCGTATCCATTTGCCTGGCTGCCAAGCAATAATTAATTTCCTAGTGTACACTGCCTGTCTCAAGACTTCCATGGAGCCACCCTAGTTTTTCTCATTAAAATGAATCCTGAAGGCACTTTGTTATTGTTTAGTCTCAGAAAAATATTGACAGAGGTTTTCTTTCTCCCTCCATCAACGTCATTGTTTTATAAATGTTAAGTGTAAAAGAATTTTTTGCACACCTTTGAAGTATTCCTTATCAATAATTCATTCAAAATGACAAAGGAGCAAAAGAGCTGGGTGGTCAGAACCATAGCCATGTTAGGAAAATCACATCTGCTTTTAAATCATCGTGTTACTGAGATAAAGCTTCACTAAAGGCACAGTTACATCCACAAGTCTGTGGGTTTCTCTTTGTGTTTAATTCAGCTGTGCTATTTAGCTAAGCTTTAGGGGTCTGGCTTACCAGTATTCTAGATGATAGCGCCAGGCGTGGGCACTCTCTTGCCCATTTTTGTTTATTAAGATGCCTTGGAAAAGAGCAGAGTACTTGTGTAGTAGTCTACCTTTGCCTCTTGTCATAGATAAGTATCTCTTAATATTGGGGTTTTGCTTACCTTGTTTTTATACTATGCCCACTGGGAAGGGATAATTCCTACTCTATGATATCCAGTGCAAAGCTGAGTCTATTGCCAGTGCTACATAAATATTAAATAATAAGGGTCATAACATTCCTGCCATGAAGAACAACTATTTAAGAAAAGAATAAAACTGACATCTATTGCCAATTGACCAACGAGATTCTCTACAGAACTCAGATATAAAAAGTCAGGCCCTCCATTTTATATTTAGTGTCCCAGGAAAAGGCCATGCTATTTAATTATTCCAACCATAGGTTAAAGAAAATAGCCATTAGCTCTTTTGTTAAAACGTCTTTCTCCTCTCTTCATTGATTTGAAGGTTAATAATGCCAGTGGTTTTCTATGTCACGGCATTGAGTTTTTAAATTACTGAACCTTACTCCTGAAGTCTGAAGTGCCTAAAATGTGTCAGAGTGCACAGAACAAACCAGGACATATTTTCTTGGGGTTATTAGATATCTTAGAGCTAAGGTTATTTTAGAAACTACAAAAGAGAAATAAAAATGTTAGTCAAGGATTCCTGCTTATAAACTTACATCTGGAAAGTTCTCTCTTGTCAGTCTCCGAAACCCATTCAAGCTTCCTCTGGGGATCACATGAACACCCTTCACCACGTCTACTCTTTAGTCAAAAGCAACAAAATCTTATTTAATCTAAAATAAATCTTTAATATCACTCTAACCACAACAAAACATAACTGTGCAAAATTAGTTATTGAATAAAAAATATCAATCATATCTCATAATTCCCTTTCTTACCCGCCACAAAATCTTTCAGTTTATTCCTTTTGACTCTGTACCAGCATTTAAAACTTTCTAGCTCATTTTATTTAACTCAGTGAGGAAACAAACTTTTGGAGAACTTTTAGAAAGTGGCAGCTAAAGATAACTAAAGCCAAGTTGACATTTCACACATAAAGGCATGAATGAAAGCCCACCTCCTCAACTTATTTACTTCTGGGTTCTCAGCAAGAGAAAACAGTCCTTGGGGTGTACCGAACACTAGGATTAAGAAAAGCAAGCTTTGGGGGCGGTGGAAAGATGGCAGAGGAGTAAGACGCGGAGATCACCTTCCTCCCCACAAATACACCAGAAATACATCTACATGTGGAACAACTCCTACAGAACACCTACTGAATGCTGGCAGAAGACCTCAGACCTCCCAAAAGCCGAGTGGATGAAAGGCTCTTGCTGCTCCAGCCAGGAGTCAGGACTCTGCCTCTGAGGTGGGAGAGCCAACTTCAGAACACTCGTCAAGAAGAGACCTCCCAGCCCCATATAATATCAAACGGCGAAAATCTCCCAGAGATCTCCATCTCAACACCAGCACCCAGCTTCACTCAACGACCAGCAAGCTACAGTGCTGGACAACCTATGCCAACCATATAGCAAAACAGGAACACAACCCCACCCACTAGCAGAGAGGCTGCCTAAAATCATAATAAGTCCACAGACACCCCAAAACACACCACCAGACGTGGACCTGCCCACTAGAGAGACAAGATCTAGCCTCATACACCACAACACAGGCACTAGTCCCCTCCACCAGGAAGCCTACACAACCCACTGAACCAACCTTAGCCACTGGAGACAGACATCAAAAACAACGGGAGCTACGAACTTGCAGCCTGCAAAAAGGTGAACCCAATCACAGTAAGATAAGCAAAATGAGAAGACAGAAAAACACACAGCAGATGAAGGAGCAAGATAAAAACCCACCAGACCTAACAAATGAAGAGGAAATAGGCAGTCTACCTGAAAAAGAGTTCAGAATAATGATAGTAAAGATGATCCAAAATCTTGGAAATAGAATGGACAAAATGCAAGAAGCAGTTAACAAGGACCTAGAAGAAATAAAGATGAAACAGACAATGATGAACAACACAATAAATGAAATGAAAAATACTCTAGATGGGATCAATAGCAGAATAAATGAGGCAGAAGAACGGATAAGTGACCTGGAAGATAAAATAGTGGAAATAACTACTGCAGAGCAGAATAAAGAAAAAAGAATGAAAAGAACTGAGGACAGTCTCAGAGACCTCTGGGACAACATTAAACGCACCAACATTCGAATTATAGGGGTTCCAGAAGAAGAAGAGAAAAAGAAAGGGACTGAGAAAATATTTGAAGAGATTATAGTTGAAAACTTCCCTAATATGGGAAAGGAAATCGTTAATCAAGTCCAGGAAGCACAGAGAGTCCCATACAGGATAAATTCAAGGAGAAATACGCCAAGACACATATTAATCAAACTGTCAAAAACTAAATACAAAGAAAGCATATTAAAAGCAGCAAGGGAAAAACAACAAATAACACACAAGGGAATCCCCATAAGGTTAACAGCTGATCTCTCAGCAGAAACTCTACAAGCCAGAAGGGAGTGGCAGGACATACTGAAAGTGATGAAGGAGAAAAACCTGCAACCAAGATTACTCTACCCAGCAAGGATCTCATTCAGATTTGATGGAGAAATTAAAACCTTTACAGACAAGCAAAAGCTGAGAGAGTTCAGCACCACCAAACCAGCTTTACAACAAATGCTAAAGGAACTGCTCTAGACAAAAACACAAGAGAAGGAAAAGTCCTATAATAACGAACCCAAAACAATTTAGAAAATGGGAATAGGAACATACATATCGATAATTACCTTAAATGTAAATGGACTAAATGCTCCCACCAAAAGACACAGATTGGCTGAATGGATACAAAAACAAGACCCATATATATGCTGTCTACAAGAGACCCACTTCAGACCTAGAGACACATACAGACTGAAAGTAAGGGGATGGAAAAAGATATTCCATGCAAATGGAAACCAAAAGAAAGCTGGAGTAGCAATTCTCATATCAGACAAAATAGACTTTAAAATAAGGACTATCAGAAGAGACAAAGAAGGACACTACATAATGATTAAGGGATCGATCCAAGAAGAAGATATAACAATTGTAAATACTTATGCCCCCAACATAGGAGCACCTCAATACATAAGGCAAATACTAACAACCAT
>NW_006789439.1:1296645-1303732 GCF_000442215.2 Lipotes vexillifer | reverse complement strand
CCTGGAGGGGTGGGATAGGGAGGGTGGGAGGGAGGGAGACAAAGAGGGAAGAGATATGGGAACATATGTATATGTATAAGTGATTCACTTTGTTATAAAGCAGAAACTAACACACCATTGTAAAGCAATTATACCCCAATAAAGATGTTAAAAAAAAAAAAAAAAAGAAAAGCAAGCTTTCATTCAATTTCAATGTATACGGAAACATAGGAAACTCAGACAAGGGTTTTACAAACTGAGAAACATGAAGAGATTAAAACTGTATAGTAGATTAATTCAAGAATAAGAGACATAAATGTTAATAGATCATCAGTGGTCCACCGAGTACACTAAACCAAACACACCTCATTATTTTTTTGATGAGATCTTCGTCTGGTATAGAAAGACATATATATTGATCAAATTCTCTCACAGTAGTCTCATAGATAATAATATCAGTAATAATAGCTATCATTTGTTGAATAATCACTATATGCCAAGTACTATTCTAGGGGAGAGATTTTACATGTATGTTTTAAACATATATGTAACATATATGTAAAATCTCGATTTTTTGAGATTAGTATTATTATCCTCACTTTCCAGGGAGGTAAACAAAATTTCAAAAATGTTGTATAACTTGTGCATAGCCAAAACAGTGGGCCAGGATTTGAACCTGTGTCTGTCTGACTCAAAACCTGTGTGCTTAAACATTACTAGGTAATAAGATGGTCAGAAATTTTAATAGTTAATTAAACAACCACATCCATAGACTATGGATAGATGTTGCTAGTCGGTGTTCCAGCAACATCTATCCATAGAGAAGAAGGCTTTTTCCACAAATTTTCACATTTGTCCTACTTGGTTCATTTTTTTTTTTAATCATCAGCTTAGGATCTATTTTTCAAATTTACATATGACACAAATATGGGAATAGATAGTTAATATATTGATTACCAAATCCATATTGAAAAGAGCTCAACACACAGAAATAATGAACCCAAAGTAGATACAGTTATTAGAGAGAAGTGTAAAGAAGACCTATCTTAATCTTGGTCACAGTAAGAAAAAATATATCCTACAGATTTTAAAAGACCACAGAGAGCACGATAATGCTGCCCACAAATTAGAGGTAAAATGCATTATCCAGATAGGGGTAATCGTCAGGTAATATCTACAGTATGAAAATTTTTCCAAGAAAAACATGACACAGCTTGTGAAGGTGTGGAGAGGGGACGTCTTGCAGTTTTCAACCAGATTAGAGACAATATCATATTCAGTTATGGAACCTTTCTGTAATTGCACAGGCCTAGGCTTCTTCCTATTGAAAGCCCTCACCCCATCCCACTCTGATATAGTAGATCTGTTCAGAGGCTTCAGCTGACACTGTATTTTGAAAATGTTTCCCTAGTGATTCTGGTACATTTCTATACACTTGCCTCTTATAATCCTCCATCCATGCCTATAGCATCCTCAACCTTTTCAAAATATCCTAATTAAAAGCCATTTATCTGCATATATTAAAGCTGCAAAATAAAAATAGACATTAAAATCATGTAGTAGGAGAAAGAATCCAATATATCTTTTGTATATAGTGGCCAGGATTAAGGAACCCATTAGCTTAAATATCCTGGCAACAAATCAAAAAGTGAGAAACCAGGGTTTAAAGTAAACATTGTAATAAAGTGATTAAAAGCTAAGATTTTAGAGTAAAACTGACCTTGTTTAAATTTCTGCTCTGTCACCTACCAGGTTTTTTACTTTGGGGAACTTTTTTTTAGCTTTTAACCTTCCTAAGCCTCAGGTTTCTCATCCGCAAAATGGGGTAGTAATTGTTCCTCAACTTGAATCCCAGCTCTACTACTGCTGGCCATATAATCTTGGGTAAGATGCTCAAGCTCTCTGTGTATTCATTTCTTTAGCTGCAAAATGGCACAGTAGTATCTATTTCAGAAGGCATTGGAGAGGAATAAATGAGTTAATATGTGCAAAATGTTTAAACAATATCTGGCTTATAATTGATCTTCAGTAAATCTCAGCTATTTTTACCCTCTCATCACAGTATAGATTATATAACCTGCCCTATCTATTTCACAGGACTGTCCTAGGAATCATATCATGTGATGAATGAAGAACCCTTCTACAAACTGAAACTCCAGTTGAATAGTCACTGGTATTTTTATTTTTATCAGCCAGGAGTCCACAAAGCATTTGTATAAATTTTGAGTTTAATTATATTTCTAGTTGTGTGTGGTTAGATCATTTATCAAGCATGTTTGGGGACTTGCCATAAATCTCAAAATATGTTGCTCAGAATTTTGCATACACATTACAAATATATACTCAGACTTTCACATTTGCAGGAGACTTTGGGAAGAATCCCAAACTTGTAACTCTCAAAACAACTTTTTTAATGAACTTCATTTTCAGGCTTCCAATGGAGAAAGCAAAAAGTTGTTTTTGGTTTTGATTTTGTTTTTCCTCCATCAGACCCGGGATTGTTTTTAATTAACTTTAGTTGCTAACCTGAGAAGAAACCATGCATTCAGACAGGAACACGCTGAATGAGATCCTCAGCCACCACTGCAGAGACCAATAGCTAGCTGAGTCATCTTCTAAAACATGGCTTCAGGTTACACTTTTAAAGTCAACCTCACTATTTTTTAAACCTCCAAGGTGTATTTCTCTGTATCTGCTCCTTATTAAACAGCATTTTGACTTCATGTTGGAATTCCCTTCAGCCTTCCAATAACAAATCAACTGCATTCGTTTGCTGTTTGTTTTGCTTTCTCTTATGCTTTTGCACACACAAACCTCAAAAGCTGAAATTATACTGATACAACTACACATAATCCTTGGGGGCTAATATTATCAAACTATGGTTTGTATAGACTAGATTTTCTGAACTTAGCAAAAGATAGTCTTGTACCAAAAGTGTCTTAAAATGACTTTGTTTTTCATATTTTATTGTAGTACCTAACCAATGAAAAGTCCTGCTGCCTCAAAATTTATTGAATTTACTGAACTGTGTCTTCAAAGGAAAGGTTGTTTTATGAAGGAAAGGAACTAGCCCGGTTTTTTTTTTATCAGAAGATTATCTATTTTGATGTGAACTGTTATCTCAAAATAAATGAGAAGCAGCAATAGAAACTAAGTGAAAACCCAGGAGACAATGCTTGCTTTGAACTGAAAGTGGAGGAACATTACACCATGTGTAAATGTCTAGCAAGACCATCATACACGGAGCTCCTTCAGCTCCATGAAGCATGGTAAATCCGCAGCCTATTTGATAGCCATCAAAGCCTCCAAAAAGGAAATTTGTTTTCAAATGCCCTGGAGTGTTCATGATGCCCTTAATTTCACAGTGACAAAAAAAGGGATCAAATAAAATTTCTTATCAGTTTCTCAGTTGTACAAACGCAGTTACGTTTCTCACAATCTCCTCCTAGTAGATTTTTTTTATTAAATCAACTGTTTATTGGGAAAGGAAGTAAGTATAGAAAGAATATTCCTTAAAAAATTCTCAAATGGACAATTTTAAGCAACAGCAATAATGAACCAAAGGCTCATAAAGACTTTGTGAACCACAAGAAGATAGGTATTTGGGATGTGTAGTCTACTTTTTAAACAGTATTCACGTAAGTAATTTGGGATCATCTATCTGCAAGAAAATGAAGTTTTAAACCATCTTAGATTGAAGATAGATTGTGCCATTTATATTTGCAACCCTATACTACCACAGGAACAAGACCAGTTATTACTGAAAAGAGAGAAAAAGCCATAACTACTCCAAATGGGTATATGTTACTTCTCCCTAACGGCCAGTCTAAGAGCTTACCTTCTATACTGATGAAGTTACTTGCAGGAGTTAGATCATGGGACTTCATGACAAAACAAAAAAGTCTTTAAATTGTCTTTTTCTTTTATAAAGGCAAAAATGCCCATTAAAGAAAGAATCCTATGACTCCACTCCCCAAGAAAGGAGATAGTATCAAGAATGCATGAAATACCCACTCTAAAGCTTAAAAGAGAAAGACTTGGAAATTTTCTCAAAATAACTTTTTGAAGAAAGAGAGAACACTAGTGTTGTCATATATACACACACACACACCCCCTCAGTAAACAAGAGAATAATCTTTCCACTCAAGGTAAAAATACTCTGTGATTGGGCCTAATTTAAACTTGGACTTCCAAAAACAGTTTTGTTCCAGGAAATAATATGTTGAAGAATGGAAAGGATGCCAATTTAAGACATCAACATTTACTTCTCATTACCAAAAATATAATCAGAGAAGGGAGAGCATCTAAAATTAGAACCCAAAGAAACTATTGAGTTGACCTCACCTTCAAAGGCAGTACTAAGCATTTAATTAGGCTATTTCTGCAAGGAAAGAGCTGGTAAATCAATATAATCTAATAAGCTTTTGACCAGAGCAAGGAAGAGTGATCACAATTGCTTGCCATGTGTTTACTCTTCAGGCCTTTTGCTGGGTAACTTACACTAAAGAATGGTACAATCAAAGGGGAAGAAATTGAGAGAATTTTTTAATGGAAAAAATCTGGCTTCAGGACACTGTTTTTATATATTAAAGGTATATAAACCTTCTTTGGAAATTCTCTCTAACTGTATAGTTTGAGCTTCATAAGTTTGAAAAATGGCTGTTTTTCTCCAGCCTATTATATAGAAAGAACAGGATGACCAAAACATTCATGGGTTTAAAGTACAGGACATGGATCTGTGACAGTTAGCAGCTTTTATGATTTGATTCAGTATAGTACCAAAAGGAATAGGCTTACATAGCAAGAAGAGGACTTTAGATAATTCACTTAGCTTTTTCAGGTCTCATTTTTATTGTTTGTAAAACCAAAGGGTTAGATTAAATGTTTCCTAACTTTATAGGAATTTGGTTCCTATATGTATATATTATTTAAAAAATTATTCTGAGACATAAAAATGGTAAGGAAGAATGGTAACTAGATTTACTGTAGTGATAATTTTGAAATGTATAGAAATATTAATAATCACTATGTTGTGTAACAGGAACTAACATAGTGTTGTAGGTCAATTATACTTCTAAAAGAAACAAACAAACTCATAGAAAATGAGATCAGATTTGGAGTAACCAGAGTCAGAGGATGGAGCAAGGTAGAATGGGATGAAGGCAGTCAAGAGATACAAACTTCCAATTATAAGGTAAATAAGTACCAGGGATGTAATGTACAACATGAGGAATATAATTAACACAGCTGTATGTTCTATGTAAAAGTTGTTAAGATAGTAAATCCTAAGAGTTCTCATCAAAGGAGAAAAATTTTCTTTCCTATTTCTTTAATATTGTATCTATATGAGATGGTGGATGTTCACTAAATTTATTGTGATAATCATTTCATGGTGTAAGTCAAATCACTATGCTGTACACCTTAAACTTATACAGTTCTGTATGTCAATTATATCTCAATATAAAACTGGAAGAAAAAATGGTAAGGAAGACTTTATTCAGGGCTGTGACAATAGGTGTCTAAGGCTATCACAACAGGAGAGAGATATGGGGCTCAATTCCACTCCAAATACAGCAAAGGCAGCTGGGGATTCATAGCCAACAAACAGAATGAGGGGGTCAGTAGAAGGAAAATTACTAAGAGGAGACATCAAGGGTAGAGGACATTCTTGCTAAACAGACTTAACAGGATTCTTGCTGAAGACAGATCAGGGTGATCAGATCCTAGGAGAGAGGAATTTGATCAGATAAGGAGGATGGGGGATTCTGCCTAAAATTACTTAGCAAGATTCTTGCTACAGCTTGGCTATGCAGGCCCGGCAATGATGGAACCAAGGTCAAGGCCTACTGGAGAAGAAGGGTCCCAGGGGCCTGGCTACAGTTTATTCAAGAAGAGTCTTTGTCAATATGTAGGTTGAAGCACTAAAGCAGAGAAAATATTGGAATTGGAAGAAGCAATAAGTGCACTTCAGAGTTAGAAACAGATTAGATGGCCCCAAAAGAGATGCTGTCTATAAACAGAGCATCTTTTCAGGTATCTAACAGCGGACAAAAATGTGGGCTAATTCAAGAGTCAAATCAAAGGACACAGAGATGAATCCATTCAAGTCTTACCTCACAGCTCAAACAGCACAGCAGAGCCAGGGAACAGAAAAGTGTTCCTGGTTCCTGGTACTGGTTTATGGGTTCTAGAAGAAGTCTGAGAGGGATCAAGGAAACTTTTGCTATCTTTTCTATGTTCTGTGAAGACAAGTGACCAAAAGCCCTCAAGATTATCTCTGTGCAGAGACTTCAGATGGAGAGGGGAGGCTAAACAGCTTCACCTCTGCCCCCTGGGCTTAGACCTTCCCGTTTTCCCAGATGTGTTCTCCAGTTCTAATATCCCATCCCTACCAGGTCTGCTCCTATGGGCAACTGTTGCAGAGAAATAGTTCAGTGCTCTATTTCTTCTATTACTTCGCTGGAGTTACTGTTACATGAGAACAAACACAGAACAAAGTCCCACTGAGTTACAAATGCTACATCTCGAGCCAGTCTCACCCTGAATGACTCAATCCCCAACTTCATGTCACACTTGATTTGAAATATAAATTCCAGCTTTAGCAATCTTGAAATTGTGCTTGTCATGGACCTTCAGGGACTGTCTAGTTCAGAGATTCTCAAACTCCTTTGAACATAAGAATGACTGTGCTTTTCTTAAATGCAAATGTACAGGCCTCACTCTCAAAACTTCTGATTAGGTTAGTCTTGGTTGGGACTCAAGAATATGCATTTTTTAAAAGGCTTCCAGGAATATCCATTTTTAAAAAAAATCAATGTATTTACACAAAAACAAAAACAATTCACTCATTTCTCCCACCCCTGCCACCCCCCACTTCTGGCAACCACGAATTGGGTCTCTGCACCTGTGAGCTTGATTATTTATATATATTTACATTCCATATATAAGTGAGATCATACAGTATTTGTCTTTCTCTATCTGACTTACTTCACTTAGCATAATGCCCTTGGGGTCCATCCATGTTGTTGCAGATGGCAAGATTTCATTCTTTTTTATGGCTAAATGATATGTATATATGTATATATATATATATATATATATATATATA
>NW_006789439.1:1276803-1296632 GCF_000442215.2 Lipotes vexillifer | reverse complement strand
ATATATATATATCACAATTTCTCTTCTCTATCCATTCATCCATCAATGGACACTTAGGTTGTTTCCATTTCTTGGATGTTGTAAATAAGGCTGAAGTGAACGTGGGAGTGCATATGTCTTTTCAAATTAGTGTTTTTGTTTTCTTCAGATAAACACCCAGAAGTAGAATTGCTGAATTATATGGTAGTTCTATTTTTAATGTTTTGAGGAACTTCCATACTGTCTTCCATAGTGGCTCTATTAATGTATGTTCCCACCAACAGTGCACCAGGGTTTCCTTTACTCCACATGCTCATCAACACTTGTTATCTCTTGTCTTTTTGATGATAGCCATTCTAGCAGATGTGAGGTAATATTTTATTATAGTTCTGATTTGCATTTCCCTGGCAATTAATGATGCACAGCATTTTTTATGTACGTGTTAGCCATCTGTATGTCTTCTTAAGGGAAATATCTATTCAGATCTTCTGCCCATTTTTCAATCAGATTGTTTATTTTTTTGATATTGAACTGTATGAGTTCTTTATATATTTTTGATATTAGCCCCTTATCAAATACATGATTTGCAAATATCTTCTCCCATTTAGTCAGTTGACTTTTCATTTTGTTGATGATTTCCTTTGCTGTACAGAAGCTTTTAGGTTGATACAATCCCACTTGCTTATTTTTGCTTTTGGTGTCAGAGTCAAAAATATCACCAAGATCTATGTCAAGGAGATTACTGCCTGTGTTTTCTTCTAGGAGTTTTGTTTTCCAGTCTTACTTTCAAGTCTTTAATGCATTTTGATTTAATTTTGGGGTATGGTGTAAGACAGTGGTCCAGTTTCCTTCTTTTGCATGTGACTGTCCAGTTTTCCCAGCACCACTTATTGAAGAGGTGGTCCTTTCCCCATTGTATATTTTTAGTTCCTTTGTGGTAAAATATTTGATTGTATATGCATGGGTTTATTTCTGTGTTCTCTATTCTGTTCTTTTGTTTGGTATGTCTGTTTTATGTCAATACCACACTGTTTTAATTACTATAGCTTTGAAATATACTTTCAAATTGGGAAGCATGATGCATCCAGCTTTGTTCTTCTTTCTCAAGATTCCTTTGGCTATTCCACATCTTTTATAGTTCCATACATATTTTAGAACTATTTGTTCTATTCCTGTGAAAAATGCCATTGGAATTTTGGTAGGGATTGCATTGAATGTGTATATTATTTTCTATAATATGGCCATTTTGACAATATTAATGCTTCCAATTCATGATTGTGGAATGTCTTTTCATTCATTTGTGTCTTCCTCAATTTCTTTCATTATGTTTTGTAGTTTTCAATATACAGGACTTTCCCCTCCTTGGTTAAATTTGTTCCTAGGTAATTTATGAAGAATATCTGTTTTGGGGCTTCCCTGGTGACGCAGTGGTTGAGATCCACCTGCCGATGAAGGGGACATGGGTTCGTGCCCCGGTCCGGGAAGATCCCACATGCCACGGAGCAGTTAGGCCCATGAGCCATGGCCACTGAGCCTGCGCGTCTGGAGCCTGTGCTCCGCAACGGGAGAGATCACAACAGTGAGAGACCCGTGTACCGCAAAAAAATAAATAAATAAATAAATAAATAAATAAATAAATAAATAAATAAATAAAAGAATATCTGTTTTTAAGATGGCTTCCAGGAGATTTTGATACATTTTTAAAGAAACACTATCTAGTCAAAATCACAAGGGTCAAAACTCCTCTGAATTCCAATAACCTGTTATCTAGGTCAAATTTAAATCATTAGATCTACTATAGACAGCACATAATTGAATAGTGAATAATCACATGAGAAGAAAAATCAAGCTTAGGTATCTCTATACCATGAAAATGTGGAAACACAATTTACTTATAAATCTCTTTTTATGAATTTAAGTTTTGAGAGTTTTCCTTAAGCTACAACCTCTCATCATAATTGGAGGGAAGGAATGTTGTTGTAAAGTCAAAAATTGCATCCTCTGCTAAGTATCACTATAGTAAGGGCCCTGATTCACCACAGACAAATGTATTTTTCAACTCCCCAAATTAAGACAATCTATAAAGAAATTTCATTTATTAGCAACTTGTGTTTGACAGTTTATTTCATGTCAGCCTCCAGCTTTCCTTTGCAAGCTTATTTGCATAATGTGTTATTATGTCTAAATGGAAAACTAAATGCCTCCATGTGGTCTTTAAATGACAAGTGCTTGTCAGCTTCATGCAATATTCAGAAGTAATAGATCCAAATCACAACAGCACTCACTGAGATGTTAAAAAAAAAAACTTGTTGTGTATCCTTCCTTGACAAATTTACACATTGGTACAGAATTGTCAATTAGACATTCCATGTGTTAAACAGTATAGTTCAACTGTGAAGGAATTTACTGTAGCTTTATTCTACAGTGTTCTAAGTAAGTACAATTCACATTACAATTTTTTTTATTATTATTTCAAACAAAGCAGCTCAGGGAATAATCTCCAAATGACCTTGGCAAGATATCTCCAAGAATTTCTGTTTTAACTGTTTTAGAATACATAAAAGTTTGATGATAATGTTTTTAAGAACTCTGAAAATCCATTGTGGGAATCTAAAATTTCGGAGGTCTTAGACTTGATGTTGAGGACAAGCAAAATGATGCTAACTTTTGGTATTTAACAAGAAACACACTATTTTAAGAATGTTTTTACTGTATAATGGTTTCCCTCCCATATGTTTAGAATAGTACTGTTCTTAACATACTGATTCCACATTAAAATTTGATTTAATATTAACACCAGCAACTGAATTCATGAAACTTCCTCCACATAACCTACTGAAAAGGAGCCATTTTGTCTCAAGAGACTTTTCAATTGCGAGACAACAAAGAGAATGTAGCTAAAACATCTCCATTCATGCTGCTTCTCCCACTCCAAGCTGTACTCCTCCCCTCCCACTTGGATGCTGCTCCAAACAAAACTCAAGCCTAAAGTAGCAGATGATCCTCAATGCACCCAGCCTGGAAAAATCCCCCATAAGAGAGAAACATAAAAAGATAACAGAGAGGTGAGGAGATTGGTTCAAGATGGCAGAGTAGAAGGACATGCACTCACTCCCTCTTACAAGTGCACTGAAATCACAGCTAACTGCTGAGCAATCATTGATAGGAAGATACTGAGCTCACCAAAAAAGACACTCTATATCCAAAGACAAAGGAGAAGCCACCATGAGATGGCAGGAGGGGCACAATCACAATAAAATCAAATGCCATAACTGCTAGGTGGGTGACTCACAAACTGGAGAACAATTATACCACAGAAGTCCACCCACCAGCGTGAAGGTTCTGAGTCCAACATAAGGTTTCCCAACCTGGGGGTCCGGCAACGGGAGGAGGAATTCCCAGAGAATCAGACTTTGATGGCTAGCGGGATTTGATTGCATGATTATGCCAGAACTGAGGAAAACAGAGACTCCACTCGTGGAGGGCACATGCAGAGTAGTGTACATATCAGGACCCAGGGGGAAGGAGCAGTGACCACATAGGAGACTGAACCAGACCTACCTGCCAGTGTTGGAGGGTGTCATGCAGAGGCAGGGGGTGGTTGTGGCTCACCCTGGGGGCAAGGACCCTAGCAGCAGAAGTTCTGGGAAGTATTCCTTGGCATGAGCCCTCCTGGAGTCCACCATTAGCCCCACCAAAGAGCCTGTAGCCTCCAGTATTGCATTGCCTCAGGGCAAACAACCAACTGGGAGGGAACTCAGCCTCAACCATCAGCAGACAAGTGGATTAAAGTTTTACTGAGCTTTGCCCACCAGAGCAACACCCAGCTCTATCCACCACCAGTCACTCCCATGAGGAAGTTTGCACAAGCCTCTTAGATAGCCTCATCCACCAGAGGGCAGACAGCAGAAGCAAGAAGAACTACAATGCTGCAGCCTATGAAATGAAAACCACATTCACAGAAAGATAGACAAAATGAAAAGGCAGAGGGCTATGTACCAGACGAAGGAACAAGATAAAACCCCAGAAAAATGACTAAATGAAGTGGAGAGAAGCAAAATTCCAGAAAAAAGAATTGAGAATATTGATAGTGAAGATGATCCAGGACCTCAGAAAAAGAATGGAAGCAAAGATCGAGAAGATGCAAGAAATGTTTAACAAAGACCTAGAAGAAGTAAAGAACAAACACCTAGAAGAATTAAAGAACAAAAAAACAGAGATTAACAATACAATAACTGAAATGAAAAATACACTAGAAGGAATCCATAGCAGAATAACTGAGGCAGAAGAACAGGTAAGGGACCTGGAAGACAGAAAGGTGGAATTCACTGCTGTGGAACAGAATAAAGAAAAAAGCATGAAAAGAAATGAAGACAGCCTAAGAGACCTCTGGGACAACATTAAACGCAACAACATTCGCATTACAGGGGTCCCAGGAGGAGAAAAGAGAAAGGACCCGAGAAAATATTTGAAGAGATTATAATCAAAAACTTCCCTAACATGGGAAAGGAAATAGCCACCCAAGTTCAGGAAGCACAGAGAGTCCTAGGCAGGATAAACCCAAGGAGGAAACACGCTGAGACACATAGTAATCAAATTGACAAAAAGTAAAGACAAAAAAATTATTAAAAGCAACAAGGGAAAAACAACAAATAATATACAAGGGAACTCCCATAAGGTTAATAGCTGATTTCCCAGAAGAAATTCTACAAGCCAGAAAGGAGTGACACAATATATTTAAAGTGATGAAAGGGAAGAAACTACAACCAAGATTACTCTACCCAGCAAGGATCTCATTCAGATTCGATGGAGAAATCAAAAGGTTTACAGACAAGCAAAAGCTAATTGAATTCAGCACCACCAAACCAGCTCCACAACAAATGCTAAAGGAACTTTTCTAAGTGGGAAACACAAGAGAAGAAAAGGACCTACAAAAACAAACCCAAAACAATTAAGAAAATGGTAATAGGAACATACATATCAATAATTACCTTAAATGTGAATGGATTAAATGCTCCAGCAAAAAGACACAGGCTCACTGAATGGATACAAAAACAAGACCCATATATATGCTGTCTACAAGAGACCAAGTTCAGACCTAGGGACACATACAGACTGAAAGTGAGGAAATGAGAAAAGATATTCCATGCAAATGGAAATCAAAAGAAAGCTGGAGTAGCAATACTCAGATAAAATAGACTTTAAAATAAAGAATGTTACAAGAGACAAAGACAGACACTACATAATGATCAAGGGATCAATCCAGGAAGAAGATATAACAACTAAAAAAATATATGCACCCAACATAGGAGCACCTCAATATATAAGGCAAGTGCTAACAGCTATAAAAAGGAAATCGACAGTAACACAATAATAGTGGTGGACTTTAAAACCTCACGTACACCAATGGACAGATCATCCAGACAAAAAATTAAAAAGGAAACACAAGCTTTAAATGACACAATAGACCAGATAGATTTAATTGATATTTATAGGACATTCCATCTGAAAACAGCAGATTACACTTTCTTCTCAAGTGCACATGGAACATTCTCCAGGATAGATCACATCTTGAGTCACAGATTAAGCCTCGGTAAATTTAAGAAAACTGAAATCATATCAAGCATCTTTTCTGACCACAATGGTATGAGCTTAGAAATCAATTACAAGGGAAAAAAAAGTAAAAGACACAAACACGTGGAGGCTAAACAATACGTTACTAAATACCCAAGAGATCACTGAAGAAATCAAAGAGGAAATCAGAAAATACCTAGAGACAAATGACAACAAAACACAATGATACAAAACCTATGGGATGCAGCAAAAGCAGTTCTAAGAGGGAAGTTTATAGCAATACAATCCTACTTCAAGAAACAAGAAAAATCTCAAATAAACAGTCTAACCATACACTTAAATGAACTAGAGAAAGAAGAACAAACAAAACCCAAAATTAGTAGAAGGAAAGAAATCATAAAAGTCAGGTCAAAAATAAATGAAATAGAAACAAAGAAAACAATAGCAAAAATCAGTAAAACTGAATTCTGGTTCTTTGAGAAGATAAAATTGATAAGCCTTTAGCCAGACTCATCAAAAAAAGAGGCAGAGGACTCAAATCAATAAAATTGGAAATGAAAAAGGAGAAGTTACAATGGACACCACAGAAATACAAAGCATCGTAAGAAACTACTACAAGCAACTTCTATGCCAATAAAATGGACAACTTGGAAGAAATGGACAAATATAGATCAATGGAACAGGATAGAAAGCCCAGAGATAAACCCATGCACCTATGGTCAACTGCTCTATGACAAAGGAGCAAGAATATACAATGGAGAAAAGACAGTCTGTTCAATAAATGGTGCTGGGAAAACTGGACAGCTACATGTAAAAGAATGAAATTAGAACACTCCTTAACACCATACACAAAAATAAGCTCAAAATGGATTAAAGATCTAAATCTAAGACCGGACACCATAAAACTGTTAGAGGAAAACATAGGAAGAACACTCTGACATAAATCACAGCAAGATCTTTTTTGACCCACCTCCCAGAGTAATGGAAATAAAAATAAAAATAAACAAATGGGACCTAATGAAACTTAAAAACTTTTGCACAGCAAACTATAAACAAGACAAAAAGACAAACCTCAGAATGGGAGAAAATATTTGCAAGTGAATCACTGGACAAAGGATTAATCTCCAAAATATATAAACAGCTCATGCAGCTCAATATTAAAAAAAAAAAAAAACAACCCAATCAAAAAATGGGCAGAAGACCTAAATAGACATTTCTCCAAAGAAGACATACAGATGGCTAATAGGCACATGAAAAGCTTCTCGACATCACTAATTATTTGAGAAATGCAAAGCAAAACTACAATGAGGTACTGGTCAGAATGGGCATCATCAGAAAATCTACAAACAACAAATGCTGGAGAGGGTGTGGAGGAAAGGGAACCCTCTTGCACTGTTGGTGGGAATGTAAATTGGTACAGCCACTATGGAGAACAGTATGGAGGTTCCTTAAAAAACTAAAAATAGAACTGCCATATGACCCAGCAATCCAACTACTGGGCATATACCCAGAGAAAACCATAATTCAAAAAGACACATGCACCCCAATGTTCACAGCAGCACTATCTACAATAGCCAGGTCATGGAAGCAACCTAGGTGTCCACCGACAGATGAATGGATAAAGAAGATGTGGTACGTATATACAATGGAATATTACTCAGCCATAAAAAGGAATGAAATTGGGTCATTTGTAGAGACGTGGATGGACCTAGAGACTGTCATACAGAGTCAGGTAAGTCAGAAAGAAAAAACAAATATCGTATATTAACGCATATATGTGGAACCTAGAAAAATGGTACAGACGAACCAGTTTGCAAGGCAGAAATAGAGACAGAGGTAGAGAACAAATGTATGGACACCAAGCAGGGAAAGCAGTGGCGGGGGGATGAATTGGGAGATTGAGATTGACATATATACACTGATATATAAAAAATAGATAACTAATAAGAACCTTCTGTATAAAAAATAAAATAAAATTCAAAAAATAAAAAAGATAACAGAGAGTTGAGAGCCCTGGTTTAGGGCTCCTGGGGAGATTGAAGCAAAACAAGGCAGGACTAAAATTCCCATTGGGAGACAAGACTAACGTGGCATCTAAAGAAAGGAAAGAGCAGGAGGCGTGGTTTAATCTATATGCATCACACAGACCCTCTCCATAAACTGAATGTGCAGGAATGGAATGAGAGAACTGACAGTGTGACTAATTTTCCTGAGCGGATCCCCCAGGACTTAGTTGATTTGAGTGATGAGAGTTAGCACACCAAGTTCTAGCTGCTGGGAAATGTGCTTTTAGGGATATTTGACCCTCATCCTGACCCTAGAAAGTGATGATGTGTTCAGTAGGTTTTGCTGGGAGGTCTGGAAACTGGTGATGGATGGCAGATGAGTGGGTGGAAGCTGACCTCAGAATAACAAGGACCCTGTGAACCCAGATAATGGCCTATTGAAGTCAGTTCCTAAGAGACCTCAAAATGTAGCCACAGAAAAAGAACTCAAAACAGTGTGATAAAAGTGAGTGGTTAGGGCTTCCCTGGTGGCGCAGTGGTTGAGAGTCCGCCTGCCTGTGCAGGGGACACGGGTTCATGCCCTGGTCTGGGAAGATCCCACATGCTGCAGAGCGGCTGGGTCCGTGAGCCACGGCCACTGAGCCTGCGCGTCCGGAGCCTGTGCTCCGCAACGGGAGAGGCCACAGCAGTGAGAGATCCGCGTGCCGCAAAAAAAAAAAAGTAAGTGGTTAGAGAGGCTGATTTATAAAGGAGAAAAATAATTGATCCAGAACTGTGGGAATCATGGAACGTTGAATATGGAGGATACCTGAAAGACAAGCTCGTCTGGTCCTCATACTTTACAGATAACAAAAGAGAAGCCCAGGAAAGTGAGTTACACAGTGATTTATCCAGCTGCTTCATGGCGCATTTGGACCTGAATTAGGACCATCCAGCTCTTAGTCATGGTTGCTTTCACCATGTTGTGTTGGAGAAAATATTAGTTTACCCAGGTCCTCTCCAACTCGTTAGTCGTAAAGTAAAATAGAGTTCATGGACAGATAATACATCTAATCCTCTTTCATTTACTGTCCAAGATGTTCCTGGCAGTTCAATATTTTGTTAATTTTACTAATATTAATATTATTATCTATTATAATTATAGTACCAAGAAGAGAAAATTACACACCCGTGAATAAAATTGCTCTCTTTTTGGAATCCTATTAAACCATTCTGCTTATAGTACTGGTCCACTCGAATCTCCTCTTAGCAGAACAAGAACATAACACGCATACATTAAAAATCCAACCAATAAACCAACATGTATTTTTTAGTACCTAGTCTATCCATTATTTCAACAAAAATACGTTAATCACCTATTAGGTCCCAGGTGTTGTTTTACCAACTTGAGATATAGCAGTAAACGTAACATAAAAAGTCCCTACATTCATAGTGCTTATCTCTTAAGGAAGAGACTGTGATCCATAAATTAAGTTATAATATAATCTCGAAGGTGATAAGCACTGTGTAGAAAAATGAAGCCAATTCAGTGTACAGGAGCACAAGTCTACTCCACCATCATGGCTCAGGAAATTATTATTTAGCCATAATGGCAGGGCTAACTCATTGAAGATCTTTAAGGACTAAACCTTCATCACACAATATGTGACCTGTATAATACTGGTTCTGTCAGATAATAATAGGTATTTTATGCAAAAACAAAAGCAAAGGAAACCCTATGGTTAAAAATCTTTAAGAAATCTTGGATTAATTAAAGTAGAGTAAATGAATTAATTAAAGTAGCTGTATTTCTGTATAGTTCTTCAGAGGGTACAGAATGCTAACTGCACTGGGCAGTAAAATACAAGAATATTAGAATATTATGTGGAGTATTTCCCTCTTTTGACTATGGAACTTGCTGAATGAGTTCTTTGTGGAAAGTGTTTAGAAAAAATGCAGTGCTGTAGATTTTGATAGAAAGGGGGCTGGAATTTGTATCCTCAAATGCTTGTGCTGTATAAATACATCCTTAGCGACCCAAATATCCATTTTGTTTACTGTAATGGAGGGTTCAATGCTTAATTTTAAGAAGTGATTGAGGCATCCAACTTCAAAAATTGGTGCCTAAGGAAACATATGTTGCACATTTCCACTAAAGAAAAAAAATGTTATTTTTAATTACAAAATGTATAGCTAATTAGTAAAATGTAAGATGGACATCCCAAGGAGGAAAGCTTCTATGGTGCATATAAAATACTTGTATTTGTCTATATCCCATCTAGACAGTGTGCTAAAAATACACAAACTAAGTCTACCCTGATGACACATAGTACAGTGGTTGGCAAGTGGTACACAGCCAATGAATATGTGTTAAATAAATAAATGAATCAAAAAATGAATGAGGGTACCACATAGCATTCAATATTATCAGACCTTATCCTGTGGTTGACATTTTGCCATACCTTTTTTTATTATTGAGGTAAAATTAACATAACATAAAAGTAATCATTAACTTTAAAAAAGTGAACAATTCAGGGGCATTTAGTACATTCACAATGTTGTGCAACCACTATCTCTATCTAGTTCCAAAATAATTTTACACACCAAAAGGAAGCCCATACCCATTAAGCAGTTATTCCCCATTGTTCCTTCCCTCTCAGCCTCTGACAATGACCAACCTGTTTTCTATCTCTATAGATTTATCTATTTTGGATATTTCATAAATGGAAACATACAATATATGATGCTTTTTGTCTGGCCTCTTTCACTTAGTGTATTTTTGAGGTTTGTTCACATTGTAGCATGTTATCAGTATTCATTTCTTTTCATAGATGAATAATATTCCATTTTATGTATGTACCACAATTTATTTATCCATTCATTCATTGATGAACATTTGGGCTATTCCTTCCTTTCAGATATTGTGAATAAAGCTACTATGAACATACATGTACATGTATTTGACTATTGGTTTTCAATTATTTAGGGTAAATACCTAGCCGTGAATTTGCTGGGTCATATGATAATTCTGTTTAACTTTTTGTGGAACTGTCAGCAATACCCTTGAGAATTAAAACACTTTTTTTTTAATTAAAAAAAAGTCAGAAACCTGAAGCCTAGCTAAAATTCTGCTATTGCCCAATTATAGAGAAGAAAAAGTAGTGTGAGTCTGAGGTAAAATTTTTAAGTAGGAGATTGTCTTGGAACTCACCTTGTCATGGACATATGTTCTTTCTATCTTTCCATAACTCACTCATTCCAACTTTAGTGTCCTGTATGCTTCCTCACCTCCCCCCATCAAATCTTCCTCTTATTTACATGTTACTGTGAATTTAAGCTGCTGTGTTACTTCTTTGTGTTATTTCTACCCTTACTAGCTTATAAGATCCTTGAGAGCAGGAACTTCTGCTCTTTGCTGTTTTCCCAGGACCTTAGACAGTGACTGGCACATTGTAGGTGCTCAATAAATATTTATGGTCTGATTTCTCTATGAAACAAAAATAGCTTGTGCTTGTTAAAAGAACTTTAGACATCTGGCACGTGTGTGCACGCGTGTTTGTGTGTAGATGGGAGATACTTAAAAAGGGACGAAAACACTGAAATCCTGCTACCTAGGCAGCCCCTGATTCTAACTATGCACAAAACAGTCTGCCAAGTGAACACCACAGTCCTCCTAGGCCACACAGATGACCAGTTCGTTCTAACAATCTACAACAGTAAGTTACAAAGTTTGGAATCTTCCAAGTTTGGTTTAGAAAAAGAAATTATGGGGGCAGCTATTCTCTAAAGTGTTAGTGATTTATATGTGTAGCTCTCCAAGTATTAAAGAGAAAATAAACCCTATGATGTCTAAAGCTAACAGAAGTAGAAAGCTTTCTAATGCATCTGTACATAGGCTACCAACTAGATTTAATTTAATTACCTGGATGGCACTCAGATTGTCTCTCCAGGTAAGAAAAAATTAAAGGCAATAGAAAATTGTATAAATGCTGCTATTTATTTTTTAAACTATTGTAAGACTGAGGAGAGAGACCAAGTACAATCCTTCACGCTACTTGGGTATCCTTATTTGGGTATAATTATGCCTGTAGAGATTGGTTGCAACCTTCAAGTCAACTGTGGTAGATTTCAGTGGTTGATAAGGTCCAGTGGAAATAAAATGAAGTAGGACCCTCAAGACAACTTGGTCGGGGGCAATTATGACCCATTACTATGTGAATCACACACTGTGATTAAACTCGTAGGAGGCACTCAGCATCCGCACTTGTTGTGAAAAGGGCCCTGATTAGCATCTGTACTATGCATTTTGGTAATCAGAAATCATTAGAGAGAATGGAACATTAGATGAAGGAATATGGCAATCTCCCATGCATTAAATAGGCTAATTTTTTTAAAAGAAATGACTTTATATCTAAAGCAAATAACATTTATTTTCCTGCAAAGCATTAACACTTGATCAGATGCTCTCTACTACCATTCTATAAGTATTGCCACAGTGAACATTTGATTAGCAAATATCCACTCTGCATGATACAGAGGCTGTTTTCATTTAAATGTTGATATGTAAGAGCTATTTTTGCTATGTGTCTTTAGTCTTGGAGAGAGCTAAATGATGAATTAAACTAGCCAGGGATAGAACAGCAAGTTTTAAATTCTTAAATCAGGCCAACAAATTAGGTCAAGATTCAAGAAGACTTCTGACAGAGCGTCAGAAATATTTTTTTTGTTCTACAAAATATTAACAGGGATAAAAGATGTTAATATAATGTTTTTGGCATATTTTGACGCGATCTATTGTTACTTTCAAGAGACTTGCATCTACTCATTGTATTAAAGTCTTAAACAATTGTATCAGACCATTTTGTGTATGAATTCCAAAGGCTTTTTCACAGTTTTACATCCATAAGTAAACATACTCTGAGAAATCCTTTCTGTATCAAATCTTTGCAAGATAGTATTATCCTCACCCACAAGTATTCAATTCCATTTGTTTAAATTATATAGATTTCTTTGTAAACTGTTCAGGAAAACAGTCGTCAAGAATTGAATGGGATAGTCAAACTCTGCATTTACTCAAAAGAAATTTTAAACACTTTATTGTTAGCAGGTAAAAATCAAACTAATTATTAAATGACCATTTACTCATTATTTTACGCCATATGATTAAAAGAACTTTTAACTTTGACAATTGTGTTACCAAATTAACTTACCTAAACCTTCACTGCTGTATTTTTAAATACCTCTTCTCTGGCAAGCCATTTGGATTGATTAACCAAAGAGCTAAGGCTGCTGAATAATAAAGTAATTACCACTTATTTCAGAGTGCATTAGACAATAGCTAAATAAGGAATTTCATTGACATTTATTATAAAAAGATAAAAACATGATGATTATCCAACATTTTCCTTTGCTTTCCATTAACTGATATTACTCTAAAATTATTCTTTGGTAACACAATGTTCAAGAAAATGAATTTAGTAGCATACCCCAAATTGTAATAATTTGTAAATTTTTAGAGAGATGTTTACACTGACTCGTTTTTTTTTTGTTTTTTGTTTTTTTTTGCGGTACGCGGGCCTCTCACTGTTGTGGCCTCTCCCGTTGTGGAGCACAGGCTCCGGACGTGCAGGCTCAGCGGCCATGGCTCACGGGCCCAGCCGCTCCGCGGCACGTGGGATCTTCCCGGACCGGGGCACGAACCCGTGTCCCCTGCATCGGCAGGCGGACTCCCAACCACTGTGCCACCAGGGAAGCCCTACACTGACTCTTAAGCATGAGAGTACTCCAATTCATTTTGCCATGTTCTGTGCACGCCCTATATCTGTCCCACTTTGTGACCTGAAGCATATTTTTGCAAAGTTGTCTGGCATTAAGAACTATGGTCGTTCATATAAAACAGAAAGCTCATGACTTAGTCCTACATTGACATGTGACAGTTTTGGAAAAGAATAGGAGAGGAAAGGGGAACTAAGAATAGTCCCACTATGCATCATGCATACATTTCTGTACATTTTAACAAGAGCTTGAGCAGCACACACATTTTAAAAGCTAAAATGAGCCCACAATGAGAGAGCAACATAACATAGGAAAGTAGTCAAATCACCAAGTACAATGGAAGTCATCCACCTGAATTCTAAATTCAGCTCATTTACAAATTCCAGATGTCTTACAGTCACTGCGAATCCAGTGAAGAGCATCATTTGGGTCCATAGAATGAAATGCTAAGTTGAAAAATATATTGTGAGACAAAAGAGCCACGTGTTTACTCAGCAGAAAGAAACACTAACCTTTTCTTTTTAACTTGAAAAGGTCTTGACCTAGCATAATTATATAGAGGTTTCACTGTTGATGGAACTTAGGTTGAAATGCTTTGCTGAGGTTAAGAGGAGAAACGTATAAGAATATGAAATTGCCTGTTTCTTTGTGGGAAGAAGGAATTGCACAGGATACTTTGTGTTCTCAAGGTCAGGATGAACAGGAGAATTTGGAGACAAACTTCAGCAAAACCATCGGGGTGAGTTCTACTACAAAAGAAGATCTTCCAATGCTTTTTACACTTGACACCATTTGGGATTCTCACATTACCAGATGATAGAGAACTCCTGAACTGCCTAAGAGCAGAGACTGAAATTAACATTTACTTGTTGGATATTGTAGTGCTAGACGTTGTCCTAGGCACTATACATTTACCAAAAAATAAATGAAAGTCTTACCTTCAAAAAGCCTGCAATCTAGGAAACCAAATGCAACAGGATGGTGCCAAAATACATCATATCCCTTGATCAAGCCCAATATTCTGCCCACTACACATCTAGTACTAAACTAAATGCTTTTATGTAGATCAATTAATTTTTACAACTCTACTAGAGAATTATCTTTGTTGTTCCCATTTTACAGATGAGGAAACTAAGACTTACAATTGTAAAACTGCCTAAATTCAAATCTGAAGCCCACACTCTTGGCCAATCTTGAGCTGGATCTTCAAATTCCGTGGTGTCCTCAGCATTCGTAATCACTTCTGCCTCTATGAAGTCACACGAGCCACTCATCACCCAGAGTCTATCTTAGAAAAGAGAAGGGGGCAGAAACCTGAAGGGGTTTATGCTTGCCCTAAAAGTCTGAGTTTCCTGAAGCGATTGTTCTGGATTCTCTAGATCCAGTCATACCTTCAGTATAGAACGATAGAACTGGTCTGCCCCTAAACTGGTAGCTTTCAAATATGACTGACACTTTCTTGCTAGGCTTTATGTTCTTATGCCTGGATTGGAATGTGAATCCCAAGCCATTTGCCTCTGCTCTTGAAGCACAGTTCATAGAAGCCTCATCCTGGCCCCTAGCCTCTGCTGAGCCATGGGCCTGTTCAGCACTCTTGTGTCTTCTCACTGGGGCCTGTTAGAGCATTTGGATCCCCTGGTACTGGCCACGTAGAGGCAAGCGATGGGAATAATGGAACTTACTTCAAGCTTACCTATCTAGCCACCTCCCACAAATGCTGTCACATCATTTTCCTGATCCATGCTGGAAGGAGGAGTGGGGAGTGAAGAGAGAGAGTGTGGTGTATGTGTGTGTGTGTGTGTGTGTGTGTGTGTATTTGCACACTTCTCTAACCTAGATGCTTGTAGTTTCCCCCTTGTGTGCCTGAGAAACATATCGTGTTTCATCCTCCCCTTGGAAAACAAATTGCTACCTGAGACAGACTGCTCCAGCGCCTAGGTTCCAGTCTCGGCTCTGCCATTTACCAGCTGTGCTACTTTGGGCAAGTCACTGAACATCTCTGTGCCCCAATTTCTTCATCTGTAAAATGGGTTCAATAATAATACCTCCCCCCTCATAGTTATTATAAGGACCAAATAAGTTAAAAAATGTATGGTGCTCAAAGCAATGCCTGACACATGGTAAGCAATAGAAGAGTTTGTTGTTGTTAATTTTCTTTTCCATCTCCTCTATCTTCTATCCATTTCCCACCAGGATGAGAAAGAGCGTGTTTTCTACTTCCTCCACAACATATCTTTCTTCTCCATAAGGCAGAAACTTTTATAACTTTCCCACGTGAAAGAGGATTCATCTCTACATTATGAAGGAATGAATCTCCACCATCTGAGAACTATATGCTTCATCCCTTGATGTTTCTCTTGATATAGCCCAACTCTTAAAATCATGGCTTCTGACAAAGTCCTATTTGGATATTAGAGCTGAATACTAACCATTTGTGTTCTCATTCCTGTTCTGACACCACCATTTCCAAGGCAGGTAGAAACCTTGTGCTGACTAGACTAGTCAATAAAAATACTACTGAAGTGTAAATATCATTGTTATATTTCAGATTATCATTCCCATTACACATACAATATGTTATTCAAGACCCTTTATGGCAATGAGTGTTTCTCAATCTTAGATGCACATCAGAATCACCAATAAAACTTTTTAAAGAATAATTTTCAGTACTTTTCCAATTCTACTAAATTAGAATCCCCAAAGACCGTTTTTAACTTAAAAATAAAATTCTGATCTGCAATTAAGGTTAAAAGCCACTGCTGTTGAATAACAGAAGAATGCATAAAAATATATGATTTGGAAAAAGTTGAACCTGAATTTTAATGATCATCTCACTTATTAGCTAAGTGATCTCAGTGAGACTTCCGTAAAGCTCAATTTTTTCATCTACAAAGTAGAGGTAAAAATAGTAAATACTTTACAAGGTTGCTGTGGGTATAGAATGAGATAATACAAATACAATGCCTGGCACCTGGCAAATACTCAGTAAATGTTAACTATAATTAGTATCCCCAATTTATGGATGAGAAAATAAATTCTCAGCAATGTTATTAAACTTCCCCATAATCCACAGCTAATATCTAACAGAGTCAGTACATGAATCACTGTATATCTGACTATAGAAATCGTGAATGAATAAATGAATGAATGTATAGTAACATAGAATTCAGACTCAAGGGTATCTAATTTTGAAACTCACATGCTTTTCACTTACCCACACTGCTTATCAAATGCAGACGGGAAAAAAAATCAAGGAAGGCAGATAGAAGCAGAATGAAAGAAGAAATAATCAACTCCAAGTGAAGCTTGCAGTAGT
Source organism: Lipotes vexillifer (assembly GCF_000442215.2). Lineage (NCBI taxonomy): Eukaryota > Metazoa > Chordata > Mammalia > Artiodactyla > Lipotidae > Lipotes > Lipotes vexillifer. The sequence continues at coordinate 1,280,003 of NW_006789439.1, read as the reverse complement.
GGTGAAAGTGATGGGAGGTGGGAGGCATTTGACTGGGGTACAATATAAACCTCTGACTGTGCACACAGTTTCTGAGAAGAGTTCGGCAAAGTACAGAGAACCCAAGGGCTCCATCAATGTCCCTTGATGCTTGTTGACATCAAATCACTTAATCTTCATTAGAAAATATTGCTTCAATCTCAAATAGCAACGGCCCACTATTTTTTCAAAAGAATCAATTTTGAAACCATCATGTAACATTTTGTATTTTGCATCCTCAATCTTAAACTTTCCTACTTGTCAGGTGTTTTGTATTCTTTTATGAGACGATCAGTCATGTGCAGCCACAAGAAGAGACAGAGGAGAGACCCAGGAAGAGGGTTTGTTCTATGCACAGATTCTACAGATGGGAGGTATGCAGGGCCACATGGAAATACACAGGCTGGTCAGGAGGCAGAAGGGAGGAGAGAGGGCAAGCGTCTTTATTGGGGTTTCTGGGGAAAGGCAAGACAGGGCAGGGTAAACAGCTTCAGACTGGCTAATTTGAATCATTTCAGTGCGCTCAAACTAAGGACGTTACCCCTAGTTGTCTGAAACCTGACCCTGGGATGCTTAAGGCAGAGGAATATGGCCTCCTGGGGTGCACAGGCCAGATAGGGGAGGGACAACTCTGGACTGGTTAGTTTGTATACCAAAAGCATGCTCCTGACTGAGCCCTTTGTCATCTCTAAGAACTGGCTAGCCCCAGGAGAGGCAGTCTCTCCCCAGCCAGAAAGACTTGTTTTTTTACAATGTCAAAATATCATAACATACAGAAATTATATATTTATAATAATTATATGTATATACAATACAACAGGTATCTCTTTAATTGCATATTCGGACATCAAACTATTTTTTCATACACGATCTGAAGAAGATATCTTTTTTTTTCGGGCTGAGTCACGTCTTTTTTGCTGCACGCGGGCTTACTCAAGTTGCGGCGAGCGGGGGGCTGCTCTTCGTTGCGATGCGCAGGCTTCTCATTGCAGTGGCTTCTCATGTTGGGGAGCACGGGCTCTAGGCGCGCGGGCTTCAGTAGTTGTGTCTCGCAGGCTCTAGAGCGCAGGCTCAGTAGTCGTGGCACACAGGCTTAGTTGCTCCACGGCATGTGGGATCTTCCCAGACCAGGGCTCGAACCCGTGTCCTCTGCATTGGCAGGTAGAGTCTTAACCACTGCGCCACCAGGGACATAGTTATAAATGAGACTGATTTAACCGACGACCCACAAAATAGTCTGAAATCATGTACTAAATCAGCTGATTTCCAAAGGCACAAAACTGGATGATTCAGGTTTGTTTGTTTTTTTTTACAAAAAGCTATGAAAACTTTTCTAATTAGGAGTCCTTTTACATGTCCCTTGTTTTATAAATGCTCAGATTTCTTTTATTCTTGGTATTGTTTCTGTATGAATATTGTGGTGAGTGGGCAGGACTCGCTTTGGAAGGGTTCAGGGAAACGAGAGCATCATTTCTCCCTGTAGAAGAGAGGTGATCAGAGCTCCAAGGCTCGGGATGGAGCAGATGATCATATCTCGCTGACTGCTCCACCTTTTCCTTATTGAGACAGGTTCTGTCAAAGCTGCCGCTGTTCCAGGGTGACAGAACGTGACCTCCACAGAACGCAGGTGAATTCAAGACAAACTGAAATTTCAGGTAATTTCTTTCAAGTTAGAAATGTAACAAAAGACTTGTGCTAATGAAGAGGATCTCACACAGGATCAGAGCCATTAATCTCTGAGACCCAACTGAACAAAAAGTATTGTCCATCTAAAATGCAACATCCTATTAGATGGAGAAAATCACATTTGTGAAAATGGTGGATACGGATATCATCTGAACCTCAGTTATTAAAAATATGTTCACTTATTGAGTAGCTACTAGATCTAATGCCCTGGATTAGATATGATAAGAGCTAGAAAGATACTTAAATCAGTCTTTACCCTCAAAATACTTGTAATCTAAAAAGGGAAAGACCAAGTATACAAGGTAAATTTATCTATATTTTCATTGGTCTGGAAAGACCTCTAGCCACACACCCCACCCCTGACTCCGCAACCCCACACCCCTTATTCCCACTTCTCTGGCACGAAAGTTCCAACTCCTTTTCCAAAACTCCCTTCCTCTTTGAAATCCTCCCCAGATCTCCCACAGGCCGAGTCACTCACTGCTTGGTGCTCTTCTAGTAATTTGTGGTTACTCCTCCCAGAGCGCTCATGTTATGTCGTAGCGTGTCTTCCCGTCTACTCTTCCCCAGTTAGAACATGAGCTTTCCCAGTCATATTCATCCTTTGACTAATGCTCCCCCCACTGCAACCCTATAGACACCTTGCGGCACACATGCTGGCATAGGGTTCATAATAACTGTTGAAGAGTTGAATGTGGTGATGACTGAATGAATTGAAGGCACACAAAACTACAGTACAAATTATTCTACTCAGTGGGACGGCTCTCTGTCTTAGATGTCTGCTTATATCTCAGTGGTATTTCCCTTCTGCCTCAGTTTTCCCAATTCCTAAGCACTACAGATGGTCCCTAGATAGATTGCCTTAGCCGGCCAAGTGAAGAAAGCCATACCAGCTGCCCTCCAAAATTGTATTCAAGACCAGAGTTGAAACAATACCAGCTTTCCAGAACTGGAAGGGGTTTGCACTAGATGGGACAATTTCTTAATACTTCAGTTTTTAAATGATTCACATTGGCGAGAATAGCCCCCCCAAATGGAGGACCGCACCAAGGAGTTTGTGCTGATAGCTTAGATTTCAAAGTGTTCACATTTCAACCTTGGTTGGCTTGACATCCTGTCTACCTAAATGTTTTGGCTATTCATTGAACAGCTTGCATAGCCCGTATGGTTACCATGGAGCCCGTGTTAGACTGAATGCCATTTAAATCTTCTAAATCCCTCTGTTAAAGGATTTCATCCCACTCTCTGCTTCCTCCAGCAAAATAAAATTTGAACGATGGCAGTCAGTAGCTAACTCAGAACAAGCTATTGATTTTTCAATTTCTCAATTTGTAAAACAGAAATGTGATTTCTTTTTACGTAACATTTTGCTAGGAATCTTGACAGTAATTAGGTTTCTATGTCTATAAAATACACTGAATTCCTTAGAACTAAGGCTATCTGTCATTTCTCTCTAATTTGGTAAAAAAAAATTTTTTGAATTAATTCTATAATGA
>NW_006789439.1:1275121-1276793 GCF_000442215.2 Lipotes vexillifer | reverse complement strand
ATTCCTGCTAGTTGCTAAACGTGTACATTTTTTTTAACCTTTTCAATTGCAAAAGAAAACAAATGAGAAAACAAAATCGTAATTTTTTTTCCCCTCTGGATTAGAAAGGACAGTTTACTGTTGTTATTGCAGTTCTTTCATTTCCCTTAATCACTGATTCATCTTTAATTTATCAGTTGGCATGTTCCCAAGGGATCTAAGCAACTGCTATTTTGGGTGTGGGAGATTTGTAATTTTTCCTCTCTGTTCTTAAAACTATGCAAGTATTCACACAGAAACTCCTAAGAAATGTTGTATTGGTATTCATCTCAGCTTTGCTGGTTGGAGAAATCCGTCCCTAAAAACAGTAGGAACACGTGGTTTGAGGGAGGGCACCTTTGCCCTCTGTTATGTTGACAGAAGAACACCAAGAAGTTTTCCTCGAGACCCTTTCAGGCATCCATCACCCATGCATGTATCCAAGCCTTTTTAAATACATTTTTATTTCAACCTATACTGAACCTTGAAGTAATACACTTCCATAATTTCATATCCATTATGTAAAGTTCTAGTACCATTTACTTATTTTACATTTTCTTTCTTCTAAATCCCAAAGAATGCCCCCGGTCTAGTTCTATAGGAGTCAGTGAACAAGTCCATGTGAGTTACCCTTTTCAGATCTTTCATATTATAAATTTTGACTAAAGCCCCTCTTACCTTTGAACTAAAATGTTCTACTTATTTAACATATTTCATAGTCAGTGCCATTGATGGATGACCTGATAAATACCAACACATTAGCCCTTTTCAGGAATCATCTTTTTATTTCTCTGCCACATATGACATTGTTGATCATATTCTGTTTCTTTGAATTCTTTCCTACCTTGGCTCCTCTGGCACACTACATTACCTAAGTGTTTACACTGCTCTTCAGTCTTCATTCTGTAAATATTCTCTTTTTCCCTTCTTAGCTTCAGCTCTTTCTCCGTGCGATCTAAATCTAGAATCTGACTCCCATTCCCTCTAACATGTTTTTTTCCTTTTTTAATTGACTTCAGGGGTCAATCTAGAATGCTTTTTTTTTTCCCTAGAATTCAAAAAAAATCCGGAATCAAAAATGAGGGATTTCAGATTTCAGATTTAAAATAATGTAGGTATATTATTTTATAATATACCCTCTTGTGTCTCGACTGACAAGTGAAACACTTTACAGCCCAAACAGCCTCAATAAGTCTTTCCAAAGTTTATGGGCAAGTTTACCTTTCCATATTTGGTTAAGCTGAGTGCTCACTGCAGAATATTACCTTCTTTTCTAGGTCATTACAAATGTGTTAAAATAAATTTAGCCCCAATCTTTAGGAAGCTTCACAGTTTGTGTGTTTCCAAGTTACACTTGCCTTCTAAAAAGCAGAGATGCAAACTCAGCAAACGTCATTTATTATTTAATTGATTTCTTTGATCATATAAACACTAAAATGCAGGCCTCTCCTAAGATGGTCCATTCTCTCTCTAGAGATGCCCAATTTCCGGCAGTGTTCCTATTCTAATTTATCATTACACTATAGATACTTTACATGGAAAGTTTTTTTTTTTTTTTTTTTTTTTTTGTTTGTTTGTTTTTTTTTTTTTTTTTAGTGGTACGCGGGCCTCTCACTGTTGTGGCCTCTCCCGTTGCGGAGCACAGGCTCCGGAC
>NW_006789439.1:1255481-1275032 GCF_000442215.2 Lipotes vexillifer | reverse complement strand
TTTTTTTTAGTGGTACGCGGGCCTCTCACTGTTGTGGCCTCTCCCGTTGCGGAGCACAGGCTCCGGACGCGCAGGCGCAGCGGCTGTGGCTCACGGGCCCAGCCGCTCTACGGCACGTGGGATCCTCCCGGACCGGGGCACGAACCCGTGTCCCCTGCATCTGCAGGCGGACTCTCAACGACCGCACCACCAGGGAAGCCCAGGAAAGTTTTTTTTAATACAGCCTCTTGTTTATTTCTTGTATGTATACTTGAAGCCTATTATAAAAGAAAATACAAAGCCAACATGCATAAGAACTACAAAACTTCTAAAATATTTTAACAGTTACTACAATATCATTATGCATAACAATGAATAAAATTTGTTTTATCTATACTCAATTTTAATTATACTAAAATGGAAATAATAAATGTAGATTGCTACATTAACTGATCAAGCCAGCCTTAGTGAGGCAGAATGAGGGGACACATAAGGCATGGGGTTTGGGGGGAGGTTTGAAACATCATGAATTTCAAAGAATATCAAACCTGTCTACAAAACTACTTTAAGTTTGTGTCCTTTCTAGAGTGTCCTATTCCAAATACTAATTGCAACTTAAATTGCTTGGAAGTTTACCAAGAAATAAATTATTTTTACTTAGTTTTTTTATTGTGACAATTAAGGAACAATTGTGCATTCTCAATAAAAACTAGTAGTGGGCTTCCCTGGTGGAGCAGTGGTTGAGAATCTGCCTGCTAATGCAGGGGATGTGGGTTCGAATCCTGGTCTGGGAAGATCCCACATGCCGCGGAACAGCTGGGCTCGTGAGCCACAACTACTGAGCCTGTGCATCTGGAGCCTGTGCTCTGTAACAAGAGAGTCTGCGATAGTGAGAGGCCCGCGCACCACGATGAAGAGTGGCCCCTGCTTTCCACAACTAGAGAAAGCCCTCGCACAGAAATGAAGACACAACACAGCCAAAAATAAATAAATAAATAAAAACAAATAAATAAAATAGCAAGGAGAAAATCAACCAATCTAAAAAATGTTTATTTAAAAAAAAAAGAAAACTCTAGTAGTTATGTGTGCATATGTGTGTGTGGGAGTATTGACAAACTGATTCTAAAATTTAACTTGAAATGCAAATAGTAAATAGTAATAATAATTATGAAAAAGAACAAAGTTAATTGAAATGCACTACTAGATATGAAGATTTATTATCAGGTTATGTAATCGCCACTTTATTTATCTATGATGAAGTTTCCACTACAATGCACTGAGGAAAGGGTAATCATTTCAATATGATGCTGGGTTAATTTGTATTTATATGGGTAAAAATGAACCTTGACCTCTATCTCATAACATACATAAAAGTCAATTTCAGATGGGTCATAGCCTTAAATGTGAAGAGTAAGATAATAAAGTATATAGAAGAAAATATGAAAGTGTATCTTGGTGCCTTCAAAGTAGGCAATGATCTTTGAGAAATCACAAAAGTAAAAAAAAAAAAAAATCACAAAATACAGAAAGCACTGATCATAAAAAAGAGATTGGCAAATAGGACTTTATTAACATTAAGAATGTCTGTTTATGGCAACACCATTACGAAATTAGAAAGGCAAGATACAGAGTGAGAGAAGTTATTTACAATACATACATCTGACAAAGAACTCATTTCCAGAATAAAGAATTCCTACATGTCAATTAATAAAATATAAAAAACCCAATTTTAAAACATGGGCAACACATTTGAACAAGCACTTTACCAGTGTATACAAATGGCCAATAAGTGTATGAATACGTCATTAGGCATCAGGGAAATGCAAACTGGAACCACAACTAGATACCATTTCACATGTCAAAATAGCTAAAATTAAAAAGACTGGTAATACTAAGTGCTGGTGTGAATCTAGAGCAATAACTCTCAGACTGTGTGGATGGGAATGTAAATCAGTACCACAGCTTTGTAAACTCTTTGGTAATATATACTACAGCTAAACATACCTACCATATGACCCAGCAATTCAATTCCCAGGTATATACTCTGTATAAATGAGTGCATATGCCCACCAAACTACAAGTCAAAAATATTCGTGTCAGTTTTATTCATAATGGCCAAATTGGAAAATATCCAAATGTCCCTCAGCAGTAGACTGGACAGATAAATTGTGATTATTCCTATAATGAAACTCTATGCAGCAATAAAACAAAAGAATACAGTATGGCTACCATGCAAAAACATGGATTAATTTTGTAGACATAATGTTGTACCAAAAGCTGGACAAAAAGAGTTCTTATGAAGTTCAAGATCAGACAGAATTATTCTACAGAGATTGGACTCAGAAGAGTGATTGCATTTTGGTAGGAGGATAATGGCTGGAAGCAAATACAAAGGAATCTTCTGGGATACTGGAAATGGTCTTCACTTTGATCTGGGTGATAGCTATCTGAGTGTACATATATTTTAAAAATTCATTGAGCTATAGAGTTAAGATTTGAGTACTTTACTATATGTGCGTTAGACTCAAAAATAAAAGAGGAGGGGTAAGAGGGGGGAGCAGAGAGAGAGGGAGGAGAAGTAAAGGAGGAAGAGAAGCAGGAGCAGAAATAATAATGTGAAAACATGAATTCAACCTGCTACAAAATAACTACATTCTTGAGAATATAGATATTTGCTTCATAGAATCATCTCTAATGGCTTTATTAGTTTGTCTTTGATAACAAAAGAAGATAATTTAACATGGGAAAAATCCTTTTACTTCTTTGATTTAAAAAAAGGTAAAGTCACAGAATATATGCTAATTTTTCATAATGATTTAATTTGCTACTATCTGTATTTATGTTGAAAGTTATTTTCTAGTTTTTCTTATTATGTTAGTCTCGCCCCATGCATCTAGCTGTTTAACTATTTTCTATAGTTACCAATTTAAAATTAAAAAACCCTTATAGCTCATACGTAGATTTACACATGTATAAAGCACATTATTAGAGAAAATAATAAGCAAATTTTAAATGACTAGTGTTTTTATTTATTAAGTTATACTGTTTTCTAGAAGTGAACATGTATCAGTATTTTTATTCAGAGTTATTTGTAATACCAAAGTCATAATAAATCAGTTACAGATAAAATAAACTGATATCTTTATGCAATGTTAGTTACAGCATTAAAACAGTGCACCTTTAATATAGCATGCTATTAATGATTACGCATTAGAGAATATATAAATTATCTGAATGGCATTGCTTAATTTGATACCTAATTTGACACATACTTTTTTTTTTTAACATCTTTGTTGGAGTATAATTGCCTTACAATGCTGTGTTAGTTTCCGCTATATAACAAAGTGAAGCAGCTGTAAGTATACATATATCCCCATATCCCCTCCCTCTTGTGTCTCCCTCCCACCCTCCCTATCCCAGCCCTCTAGGTGGTCACAAAGCACCGACCTGATCTCCCTGTGCTATGCGGCTGCTTCCCACTAGCTTTCTATTTTACATTTGGTAGTGTATATACGTCCATGCCACTCTCTCACTTCGTCCCAGCTTACCCTTCCCCCTCCCCGTGTCCTCAAGTCCATTCTCTACGTCTGTGTCTTTATTCCTGTCCTGCCCCTAGGTTCTTCAGAACCTTTTTTAAAATTTAGATTCCATGTATATGTGTTAGCATACGGTGTTTGTCTTTCTCTTTCTGACTTACTTCGCCCTGTATGACAGACTCTAGGTCCATCCACCTCACTACAAACAACTCAATTTCATTTCTTTTTATGGCTGAGTAATATTCCACTGTATATATGTGCCACATCTTTTTTATCCATTCGTCTGTTGATGGACACCTAGGTTGCTTCCATGTCCTGGCTATTGCAAATAGTGCTGCAGTGAACATTGCGGTACATGGTTTTTTGAATTATGGTTTCCTCAAGGTATATGCCCAGTAGTGGAATTGCTGGGTCGTATGGTAGTTCTATTTTTAGTTTTTTAAGGAACCTCCATACTGTTCTCCATAGCGGCTGTATCAATTTACATTCCCACCAACAGTGTTGTTTGTAGATTTTTTGATGATGGCCATTCTAACTGGTGTGAGGTGATACCTCATTGTAGTTTTGGTTTGCATTTCTCTAATGATTAATGATGTTGAGCATCCTTTCATGTGTTTGTTGACAATCTGTATATCTTCTTTGGAGAAATGTCTATTTAGGTCTTCTACCCATTTTTGGATTGGGTTGTTTGTTTTTTGATATTGAGCTGCATGAGCTGCTTGTATATTTTGGACATTAATCCTTTGTCAGTTGATTCATTTGCAAATATTTTCTCCCATTCTGAGGGTTGTCTTTTCATCTTGTTTATGGTTTCCTTTGCTATGCAAAAGCTTTTAAGTTTCATTAGGTCCCATTTGTTTATTTTTGCTTTTATTTCCATTTCTCTAGGAGGTGGTTGACACATACTTTTAATGCATGCTTTAGATTTATTCATTTTTCCAGATGTTTAATATTTTACTTCTAGAATCAAATCTATATAGCCACATCTATCTGAGCTTTCCACATAATGATTTGCTGGCAGTTACAGTAAATATTTGCACTTGGATATTTGAAAATAAACAGTAAAGCTTTCTTTACAAGGAGTGAATATCATATACGAGTTTTTAAATAAGTAGTGTGAATCTGAAGTGGTAAGGGTAGTCAATTAAATCTAGTCCCTATCTTTAAAAAAATGTTTTCAGTTTCCTAGGAAGACCAACATGGCCATTGAGTATAATAGTATATACACTGACTGCCTTTGTTTTGGACTGTCTCTTTTGAGCATGTTGGTATGGAGAACAGCCTTAAAAGAGAGCCTCCCTATGGGGCCGAAGGCTGGCTAGTTTACTGTCCAGTGTAATAAAGATAATGTCTCCCTCCAGGGTGAAGTTCTGTCAGGTTTGATTTCATTTAATTATAAAAGATTCAGGTCCCCTGAACTCAGGGTTGTTCATGTGTGGGACATAATCCCACTGAGTACACAGCATCTACCTGGGTCTTTCACAGCACAAGGCGAACCAAGGCAAACATAAATCTCATGATAATTTCTGTACTGTGAATAACAAAGTCCTTTGTCTCTGACCCAGGAGTCTTGCCTCTCTGTTTTGTCTCTCTATCTAGGAAAGTGTAGCAGACTAACTTCCAAGTAGGGTTCTTGACAATCAACAGTTTGTTGCTTAAACAAATATTACACAATCAAAGGTAAGCTCCTGCTTCATTAAATTTTTCACTATTCTGTGGATCTCACCAATCTTTTAACTACTAGAAGCTTCTGTACATGCATTTCCTTCCCCTAGAATGTCCTGCTCCATGTAGTTGGTCAGGAATATTTATTGAGAGATTGCCATGGGCCAGTTGGTGTGCTAAAAGTTGACAAGACCTTATGGCTTTTACCCTCATGGAGAATTTAATCTGGAGGATCCACTGGTTTAGTAAACTCTGCTTTGCCCTTAAAGACGGAGCTCAAATCTTATGTCTTCAGAGGAACCCTTTCACTCATTTCTGCTCAGCTGTTCTCTCCTCTGTGCTTTCACGTTGTATTTGACCCACGTCATGGCTTAACTCTCAGTCTCAAGGTAGTGACCATGTCTCATTTATTTTTTATCCTCATTACCTACCTCCATGCCTGAAACCTACTTGGCCCTACATAAATGTTTAAGGAAGAAAGAAAGGGATGAACAATAAAGAAGCATACAGACTCTATACACTGCTTAGTCTGTTCTCATGCTAAGGACAAGATTAGGTTGAGGCTTTGACTCATATTTTATTTCATTTGTTTGTACCCCGTGTCCTAAATGACTTAGGCACGATTCAAAGCATAGAGGCAAGGTGCCATCTTGGCACAAGTCCTTACTTTTTATCCAGAGAGTTACAGATGACCTTTGATTAGGAGATACAAGCCTGGTATCATGGAAAGGGCATGTGTATTAACAGAAGCAGATTAAAGGCTGGGCCCTGGGACTCCAGAATAAGGGACACTAAGAAAACAAAGAAAGTGTAAGTGATGGAGAAAATTGTTTTCTCCCAGGATTTCTCTCTGGAAAAATACTCTAAAGTGTTGGGGAAGATTCTTTAATACATTGAGGGGACAAGGGAGTAACAAAGTAGCTGATAACAATTACTAGCTTTCTCAGAAAATGGAACATATGAAGTGCAGAGCTCTGGTTTCCATGAGGGGTATTAGGTTTGAAGCCAAAAGGAGAAAAGCTACTGCTATTACGAGTCTGTCTTCTCCACACCCCTTCCACCAATCTCTCAGCGTCTCTTCTAAATAAATGTTGAATAAACAGTTTAAATTTTTCAGCTGGTGGTGTAGTCGAAGAGGAATGAAGTGGGGATTTTACTATGGTCTTACTATTTGGAGAGACACAGATGTGGCTTCAGATCTTAAGTTTGGGAAAAGAGCTTAACCTCTCCAGGCAGAACCAGCTACATGATTTATGGAGGCCAATGCAAGATTAAAATGTGGAGCCCCTTGTTCAAAATTATTAAGATTTTCAAGATGACAAGAATAAAGCATTAAACCAAGCATAGGGCCCTTCTGCGCAGGAGAATCTTTCAACTGCAGAGTTCACATGCCCTGTCTGTGGGCTCCAGATGCCTTGTGTGAAAAGTGTTGATAAAAATGATTCCCTCACAGGGTTCTTGTAAGGATTACATGAGTTACCAGGTGAAAGTGCCTAGTCTATTGTAAACATTCAGTAATTATTTGCTCCCTTCTTTCCCCTCCCCTTTCCTCTCCTTCTCTCTCTTTTCCCCACACCCTTCATTATAATAAGGGTAATATATTAAATACACCTATGCTATTGGTTAAATTAACTGTCAAAGAAACAAATATAATGTACTTGTAGATAATGTTAGGGATAATTTTCTATAATAACAAAGATAGTACAGGAAGATTGAAATCCATGAATTAAATCACTTCGTAAGTCATAACATAAAATTTCTTCCCATCAATTACTTTTAATGAGAATTAATAGGAATCAATTTTTCTAGTGCCGTATTTTGCAATTATACAATACAGTGCTGGAATTAGACTAAAGATCTTTTCTTAGTTCAGTTCCATATAGATTAGAGCACTCTGCTTTAATTATCTTAGAATTCACTGCACATTCACAAAAGAATGGTATCTCCTGTGTGCATATTTTTAACAAAGTATAAATCAAAAGAATTGGTTTTATTTTGTTTATTTTTGTATAGTCAGTCTGGACAGTAGCAGAGATACCCTGCATACCAAGTGTCCTGAATATGAAACTTAAGTATTTTATATGAAATTCCCTCATGAAAATATTGAAAAATGCCAAAGCATCTGTTATGTAAATTAAATATCAGCCTTGGGTAGCTATGAATTATGGGTCATTCACATTATACAGTAAAATGTTTTACTTTCTCTTAACTAGCACAAATTCCCTCTAGACCTAAGAGTCACTCACAATCACATATTTAAGTACAGAAAATGCAAATGGCAATGCTTCTGAAACCCAGTCATAATACCAAAAAATACATATTTTATGATCATTGAAAATTATATTTTCAAATAAATTTTCTGATGTTTTTGTTTTAATAATTGTCAAAAAAGTTGATGCTTTCTTTTAAAATGCTCTGCCTGAAAAATATAAGGGATATAAAATTGAATTAAATTTTAACAGAATAAGAAAATATCCAATGTATCTTATAAACATGACCATTATTTCAGTTTATAACATGGTTCATGGGGGAAGTACGGACTGGGAGTTTGGAGTTAGTAGATGCAAACTATTACAGACAGAATTGATGGACAACAAGATCCTACTGTATAGCACAGAGAACTATATTCAGTGTCCTGGGATAAACCATAATGGAAAAGAATATGAAAACAGAATGTATATATATGTGTAACTGAGTCACTTTGCTGTACAGCAGAAATTAACACAACACTGTAAATCAACTATACTTCAATAAAATAAAAATAACATGGTCCCTGTACTAAAAGATTCACTCTATCTTCATAAAACTTAAAAAAATATTGTATATATATTATAGAGAGACATATTATGTATATACATATATATTTCTAAATAATGTGTGTGTATCCAAGAAGAAGAAAACATCCTTGATCTTTTCCTATCTATTGTTTATTGGAATTAAATAGCCCCAAAAGATAGGTAATCTTTTGTTCTCCTCTGGTGTTATATAATAAAGCCTTCTTTGCTAACTTCATCACAAGCAATAGCTGAGTGGCATAAAAGCTTCCCCAAACCCTATAAATATAAATGCAATCACATAAGTCTGTATAATTCATAATGAGTATAGTAGTTCCTATTCTGCCTACTTCTGAGGGTTGTGATGAGGATCAATGGAGATAAAATGTAAGAAAGCTTTCTGGAAGTTCTAAAGCTTTTTATAGATGTGTGGGAATACAGTAGAAGGTTGACATTGTCATGTCTAAGTATTGTCAAACACCACGTATTAAATGGATGGTTTCTTGTAACACTGTGTTATGTATAAAGTGCTAAACTATTTAAAACACTGGCTCCAACACTGTATTTTCAAGTTATGATGATATAGTTTATGTCAGAAACTGTGAACTCTCCATGGAATATGATCCTTTTCCTAAGTACCCAAAAGAATATTTGTTACTAATATTAATGGCTGAAAAATTTTTTATTTTGTTTTACTTGTAAAGTGGTACTAGTAATGTAGCTTTCACCATGGACTAGTTAATTTAATATTTTTTTAATTCCAAAAAACTCACTGTTATGTAACAAATATCATAGCCATTTTTCCCAAATATTTCTAAATGTGTATGCTGTTGTTTTACAAAAATAATATACAACTATATTTCATATAATTTGTATTTTGTTTTAAACTCTTTAATTAGATACATTAGAAATTTAAGAATTCTTAACTACATCCAAGGCCTGTACCAAAGTTTTTTTTGTTTGTTTTTTGTTTTTGTATTTTGCGGTACGCGGGCCTCCCACTGCCGCAGCCCCTCCCGCCGCGGAGCACAGGCTCTGGACGCGCAGGCCCAGTGGCCATGGCTCACGGGCCCAGCCGCTCCGCGGCACACGGGATCCTCCCGGACCGGGGCACGAACCCGCATCCCCCACATCGGCAGGCGGACTCCCAACCACTGCACCACCAGGGAAGCCCTGTACCAAAGTTTCAAGCCATATATCTTCAATGTTATATGTTGTAATACAGATTGCCGACAAACACATGAAAGAAAGCTCAACATCATTAATCATTAGAGAAATGCAAATCAAAACTACAGTGAGGTATCACCTCACACCAGTCAAAATGGCCATCATCAAAAAATCTACAAACAATAAGTGCTGGAGAGGGTGTGGAGGAAAGGGAACCCTCTTGCACTGTTGGTGGGAATGTAAATTGATACAGCCACTATGGAGAACAGTATGGAGGTTCCTTAAAAAACTAAAAATAGAACTACCATACGACCCAGCAATCCCACTACTGGGCATATACCCTGAGAAAACCATAATTCAAAAAGAGTCATGTACCACAGTGTTCATTGCAGCTCTATTTACAATAGCCAGGATATGGAAGCAACCTAAGTGTCCATCGACAGATGAATGGATAAAGAAGATGTAGCACATATGTACAATGGAATATTACTCAGCCATAAAAAGAAATGAAATTGAGTTATTTGTAGTGAGGTGGATGGACCTAGAGTCTGTCATACAGAGTGATGTAAGTCAGAAAGAGAAAAACAAATACCATATACTAACACATATGTATGGAATTTAAAACAAAAAAATGGTTCTGAAGAACCTAGGGGCGGGACAGGAATAAAGACACAGACGTAGAGAATGGACTTGAGGACACAGAGAGGGGGAAGGGTAAGCTGGGACGAAGTGAGAGAGTGGCATGGACATATATACACTACCAAACGTAAAATAGATAGGTAGTGGGAAGCAGCCGCATAGCACAGGGAGATCAGGTCGGTGCTTTGTGACCACCTAGAGAGGTGGGGTAGGAAGGGTGGGAGGGAGACAGAAGAGGGAGGAGATATGGGGATATATGTATATGTATAGCTGATTCACTTTGTTATAAAGTGGAAACTAACACACCATTGTAAAGCAATTATACTCCAATAAAGATGTTAAAAAAAAATTTTAATAAAAACTTTATTGTAATAAAAGTGCTTTAATATATATTATTATCTTGCTACTTAATTGTTTTCCAACTAATTTGTTTTATTACTTAAAATAGTAAAAACATTACATCTTAGAATATTTTCAATTTTCTTCTCTTTTCTTGGCATGTCTGTGACCAAGGTCCAAATTTAAAGGAACACTACAGCCATTTTCTTGCTACTTCTGATTTTTATATTTTGCTTAGCATTTTTTCCATATAAATTTATATTTATCAGAAAGCATATTCTCAAAAATGTTCACTGTTAAATAGTGATCTAACTCCAATGACTAATTAGAAGGTATAGATGATTTATAGTGATATTCACTGTGTTAAAATCATATACATAAATAATTATTTCTGAGTTTGGTAACAGATAAATATGGATATTCACAAAAATAAAACTACATTCTGAAGTTAATATATCTGAAACAGCAAAAAAAGACACAGAAAATTACGAACTTTGTCTCCTCCTGAGTGTCACTCTCTCCTCTAGAATGAGTGGATTTCTGAAGGACATTCCAGTCTTGACATTCCCTAATCTCTAATGAGATGACTCTGCTTGGGCTTTGCCAGTGGATTTTGACAATTCAAACAGAAAATGCTGCTTTAAAAAATCACATCTTGGGGGCTTCCCTGGTGGCGCAGTGGTTGGGAGTCCGCCTGCTGGTCGGGGGGACATGGGTTCGTGTCCCGGTCTGGGAAGATCCCACATGCCGCGGAGCGGCTGGGCCCCTGAGCCATGGCCACTGAGCCTGCGCGTCCGGAGCCTGTCTCCACGGCGGGAGAGGCCACATCAGTGAGAGGCCCGCGTACCGCAAAAAAAAAAAAAAAAAAAAAAAAAAAAATCACATCTGGACTTTCTGCTTTAAAACCTCAAGTTGGTCATCTGCTGACCACCATACTAATCGCCATGAAACACTAACTTCTGAATAACAAGAAAGTGATATAGCAGGAGAAATAAAAGAGGACTTAAGGTGTATGGAGTGTCCACTAGATATTAAGTATCATAGTAAATGACTTATATTGAGTACTTTATTTAAAGAGAATGAGCTATCTCTTTAAATAAAATATCTGAGAGAGCTAGAACACACACTACTAATGACTTACTTCCTAGATAAAGATGAATACAGAAATATATGACAGTGCTGTCTAGTGATTTTTTATTTAAGAAATTACAAATAATAAAGAATTATGATGATAGTCATCAAGACTGTGTAGTATTGAAGGTAGGATAAACATATAGATCAATGGAACAGAATAGAGAAACCAGAAGTAGATCCATATATGTGTGTTCAGCTGATTTTTGACAAAGGTGCAGAAGCAATTCAATGAAAAAGATAGTCTTTTCAGTAAATAGTGTTGGAACAATTGGGCAAAATAAGGGGGGAAGAAAAGAAACTTGACCTAAACTTCACCTTTTATAAAACTATTAACTCAAAATGGATCATAGATTTAAATGTAAAATGAAAAACTATAAAACTTTTAGAAGAAAACATAGAAGAAAATATTTATGACCTGGGGTTAGACCACGAGTTCTGAGCTATGGTACCAAAAGCAAGGGGGAAAATAATCAATAACCTAGACTTCATAAAAATTTAAAACTTTTGCTCTGTGAAAGGCCCTAAGAAGATGAAAGACAAATCACTGACTGGGCAAAAAATGTTTGTAAATCACATCTCCAGCAAAGGACTTGTAAGCCAAATATATAAAGAACTCTCTAAACTCAACAGTAGGAAAACAAGCAATCCAATTAGGAAATGAACAAAAGACTTGAACAGACAACTCACCAGAGAGGATATGCAAATGGGAAATAAGAAGATGAAATGATATTTAATATCACTGGCCATTGGGGAAACACAAATTAAAGCCACGATGAGCTACCATTACACACCTATCAGAAAGACTCAAATGAAAAGTACTAACAATATCAAGTGCTAACAAGGATGTGGAGCTACTAGATCTCTCATAACACTGCTAGGGGAAATGTAAAATGGTAGAATTACCCTGGAAAACAGCTGAGCAGTTTCTTATAAAGTTAAACAGTCACATACCCATACAACTCAGCAATTGCACGTTTGGATATTTAGCATAGAGAAATGAAAACTTATGTTCACACAAGAACCTGTATGTAAATATTCATAGCAGCTATATTTATAATAGCCCAAAACTGGAAACAACCCAAATGTCCTTCTAGGAATAGACAAACTGTCCGTGCTGTGGAGTGAAAAGTAACAAACTATTGATAGATACAACGACATAGGTAGAACTCAAAGGCATTATGCTAAGTGAAAAAAGCCGGATGCAAAAGGTTACATACTGTAGAATTCCATTCCTGTAACACTCAGTGACAAAATGAGAGTGATGAAGGACAGATGAATGTTGGCCACCTTTTAGGACTGTGAAAAGGGTGTGAAAATAAAGGGTTAGTGTGTGGGACTTTCTTTGTGGCAACAGAACAATATCCTTATTGTAAAAGTTGTTATACAAATCTATACATGTGATTAAATTTCAAACACACAAAGAAAAAGAGTGCATGTAAAAGCTAGTGAAATCTGAACAAGTTCTGTACTTTATTTAATGGTATTACACCAATGACAATTACCTGGTTTGATGATTTAGTATGGTTACTTGAGATGTTATTAGAGAAAGCCGGATGAAGGATGCACAGGAAATTATCGTACTATTTTTGCAACCTCTTGTGAGTCTTAAATTATTTCAAAATAAAACGTTTTTTAAAAAGTATGTATGATGTGATCAGAATATAAATTTACTTCCACCTGCAACTTCAAGTCTGTATGAATATCTTTACTGGTTTAAAAAAAATCTTGACATATCTAAGATGTTTAAATCCATACTACAACAGATACAGAAAGAGTGAGATTTCAGAGTGATTTCTCTAGTGATCAAGTCTTTTAAAAATAATGTTTACAAAAACAGGAGAAAAAAAAAATTCATTGGCCTGGCAAGAGCTTTGGAAGAGAAGGAAGGAGAGAGTGAGGAGATTTGAACCTAGTACCAGAGGTTACCATTGGAGATAAATTTAGGGAAAATAGACCCAAGATAATTACAGTTATCAGGGAAAGTGCAGTGATGAGCTAGATTAAGCAATGAGTTTCATTTAGTGAGATTAAAGCCAAAGATTACAATTTAGACTTCAAGTTGCTGTTTCTGTTATTTGCTGTCTTTTTAAGTTAATGATTGAGCTACTTTGGAATTTAAAGTTCTGGTCTTTTTCTTTTTTTGAAGCATGGAAAGTCTTATTTCAGGTGACAAGATTTATGATATACCATCATTCTTCTCTAAAAATTTCTCTCAAAATTCAAGGAGTCCCTTTGCAATTGGAAGTATCCTGTGATCATTATAGTGTTCATTCATGTGAAGTGGTTTACAAATTGTCTTAGCATCTTGGAAACATAATTGGCCTTGGCTCATGATTTCCAATGATTCTCCTATCTATAGAGAGTAAACGTCTCCAAAGTTACAATAGGGAAGAAACTTACAATCTCCCTAGATAACGTTTTTCTGAAGAAGATTTGCTAAGATTCTATGTCCTTCCTCTAAATTAAAGATTGTAAGGCAATGACATCAGAAAATTGGGTATTTGTGATATGGAAGACAAGGATCAGTTCTTAGATGGATATTCAATGCACAGATTATAGACAGTGATGCAGCCACCATTGCAGCAAATGGACTGCAACTACATATTTTGAATTATTGAAGCAGTGGCGTGAAACTATTCAGTAGATCAGATGTATTGCCTTCCTTCATGAGATTGATGAGAATTCAGCTCTGCTCACCACACTCCAGCGCAGAGGACTGGAGGGCATTTAGCATGCTGAGAAAGGTCAAAGTAAGCCTGTATCAGTTTCTGAAACTAAAAATTCCAAACTCCTTGCTACCCATTAGAATGAATGAAGAAAAGCTATGTTGTGATGTGTAGCATCCTGAAGACTTGCTAGAAGCATAAAAGGAAGGAAACTTCTGTGGCTCAGACCAGGAAATGCTTATTTGTCTCCTTCCAGAGCATATAAAGAATCACAGTGCTATGCACTGTCTCACTCCTGAAACATTATCGGATCAAAATTTATATGCAGCTTAAATAATGGAAATTCCAACATGGAAA
Organism: Lipotes vexillifer; assembly: GCF_000442215.2. Taxonomy (NCBI): domain Eukaryota; kingdom Metazoa; phylum Chordata; class Mammalia; order Artiodactyla; family Lipotidae; genus Lipotes; species Lipotes vexillifer. Next base: position 1,260,776 of record NW_006789439.1, on the reverse strand, counting down.
ATCCATTACTATATTTGGCCCTACTTTTTGGCAGATAGTACAGAAACAAAACAGCAAAGTAATTTTGCTATTCAAATTGATTGTGAAATGGATTTTTCATACAAAATGCTGGAGTCAGATCTCACTGTAGGCAAAAGTATAAAAATTTAGGAAAAACACTAATTCTGCAGAGTATTAGGTTTCTGAGAAAACATTTGCCACTAGTGATGAAATATATTTAACTCTCAAGTTGAGCTTTACTCTGGTCAAACCACCACAGTTCCAGATCGTACGACACGGTTTAGCATGCGTGGAATACCCTCTGTCACATGAAAATGGCCGTTCTTCAAGCTGAAATAGTGGGAATTTGCTAAGATGGAGATTTTTTTCTTTGCTTCTGTGCTTCTTATTAGCATGTCAGGCTGATCAGGACTAGAATTCTACTACTCTCTTTCCTGCATTTTTTTTCTCCTTCTTCTGACTTCCTCTAGCGTTAGAGATCACAAAGGGCTTGGCATAATTATTAAATAATTGGGCTTCTGGGAGAAGGAAATGTGACAAGTAATGTGCTACACACACACACACACACACACACACACATGAACACACAGTTTCTTTCCTTTTGTTTTCAATTTCTTTCCTTTGAGTTTATATCTGAAATTCTGTTTATTACCCTCAGTCAAATTAAATAACAAGGATCAAAATAAAAATTTTCTTTGAGACCCAATAATTGTTCATCTCCTGGAGAAAGGAAGAACAGTATTTATTTATTTGTTTGTTTGTTTGTTTTTAATTTTTTTTTTTTCAGTACGCGGGCCTCTCACTGTTGTGGCCTCTCCCGTTGCGGAGCACAGGCTCCGGACGCACAGGCTCAGCGGCCGTGGCTCACGGGCCCAGCCGCTCCGCGGCATGTGGGATCCTCCCAGACCGGGGCACGAACCCGTGTCCCCTGCATTGGCAGGCGGACTCTCAACCACTGTGCCACCAGGGAAGCCCCCAGTATTTATTATCAATAATTTAGAATGACCATGGTAACAAAAAGGGCTAAATTAGTCAATTAGGTTGTGTTGCATCATTTTTTATTGATTAATATTTGATACATGTGTAAGAATATATGTAACAACTTATTTATGAGACACAATGAATTGAACAGCTACTAACCTAGTCCCAACTTAAGAACACTGCAAATAATGTTACATCTACCTGTGTGTCCCTTCTGTGTACCATTTCTTTGCCTCTCTATTACCCAAAAGGTACCACTATTCTGAAACTTGTGTTTATCCTTCCCTTGCCCCCCACCCAGTAGTTTTATCACAAATGTATTTAGATCTAAACAATATACTGTTTGATTTCTTAGTTTGGAGATTGTAAAAATGGTAATCTAAAGTACACATTTTATGATTTCCTTTATTTAAGTAACATTTTGTTTCAATAATCCATTGATGTTGTTGCATATAATTGTAGATCATTCATTTTCATTGCTGTGTGAAATCGCATTGTATAAATTTACAATTTAATGATCCATGATCCTGTCAGACATTTGGGACATTCTAACTGTCACCCAGTTAACCAGACCCTTATCATCACCCATTTAAGTTTGGGTAATCCTGAATACCAATAGGCTAAAAATTTTTTTCAGTTAGAACAGGATTAGCACCATGATAAATTACAGCGCTTTGTAACCCAAGAAAGCACCTTAGATCCTTCTGGTCATGGGATACTTAGCCTTTTAGTTAGCCATACTGCTTCTAACATTTTTTCCTTTTCTTTTTTGTACACAGGTTTTGTAACACTATACTGTGCTTCACATTTACTTTGAATGAACATGGTCTGAGTTTTGAAAGCTTGAATGGAGAAATAATTTCCATAATGGAAAGAACTTGTGCTTGGATCAGTCCCATCTGGATTTAAACTCTTGTTCTGCCACTTTCTAGCTATCAGATCTTGAATAATTTATTTAACTTCCCCAAATCTCACTTTCTTCCTCAATAAAATGGAAATAATCATGCATATTCATAAGATTGATTTTTTTAAAATTTTCTTTATTTTTGGCTGCATTGAGTCTTCCTTGCTGCACGAGGGCTTTCTCTAGTTGCGCTGAGTGGGGACTACTCTTCCTTGCGGTGCACAGTCTTCTCATTGCAGTGGCTTCTCTTGTTGTGGAGCACAGGCTCAAGGCACGCGGGCTTCAGTAATTGTTGCATGTGGGCTCAGTAGCTGTGGCTCGTGGGCTCTAGAGCACAGACTCAGCAGTCATGGCACACGGGCTTAGTTGCTCCGTGGCACGTGGGATCTTCCCGGACCAGGGATCAAACCCGTGTCCCCTACATTGGCAGGTGGATTCTTAACCACTGCACCATCAGGGAAGTCCCATAGATTGATATATTATTAAAACATAATATGTTAATGCCTAACCTAATGTCTGGCACACAGAAGGCATTTAATAAATGTTTAAGGAATAAAGGCTTGAAGAATGAATCGGCAAAGTGGTGAACAAGGAGGCAACATAAATGCCTATGGAGCAAAGACGGTAACCTAAATGTGTGAATCAAGTGAAAGAAAATACTTAGTTGTGGGTCCTGTTGGAATAAGGGAACAAATGCCCAGTATTCACAGAGCTGCCACATTTACCCACAAGGTTGTTCTCCGGAGGTGCACTATATGACAGCCCTGGTTTTCATATATAACCATAAATTTAGAAGCAGGAAGTCTGCTACAGCCATTCTACAGTGCTGTCAAAACCTAATGTTCACTTAAGCTCTCTTTCTTCTGTGTACTAAGCATGTAGTTTTTGTCCTCATAATTACAGAATGGCTACTGCACCTCCATATATCTGTATTCCAAGCAGGAAGAAAGCAAAGGGTCATATGTTGTCATCACACAGTTTCTCCTCTGGGCTTCCCTTCCCAAAAAGGTCCTGTTTATATTATCTTTGACCAAAACTGTATCTTATGGCCAATCCAGCCTACAACCATGACTAAAAAAAATCAAGTGTTTTAACTTTCCAGCCTCTATAATAGAAGACAGAAATTTTACAAACATATTATCCCTTCCACTGAAGGTTAAAACAGAAAACTTGTTTTTAAGTTTAAGGAAATTGTGCTCATGAAACTTATATATCACTATGTATATCTGTTACATTTTATTACAGTTTTGACTAGGTTGTTTAAGGCACTACATAAATAACTCAAATGGTAAACATTTTGCAAAATAACTGATTTCTTAAAGATTATACTGCAGGCCAACGTATGTGAAACAAATAGGGGAAGAGGACAGGAGGGAACAATACAAAAAGAAACACACTAGGAAATCGAAGATATTAGAACATTCTCTAACACCATATACAAAAATAAACTCAAAATGGATTAAAAAGCTTAATGTAAGACTAAAACTCCTAGATGAAAACAAGCAAAACGCTCCTTGACATAATTCACAGCAATATTTTTCTGTCTCCTAAAGTATAGGAAATAAAAGCAAAAATAAATAAATGGAACCTAATTAAACTTAAAAGTTCTTGCACAGCAAAGGAAACCATTGACAAAGCAAAAAGACAACCTACTGAATGGGAGAAAATATTTACAAATGATATGACTGATAAGGGGTTAATATCCAACATATATAAACAACTCAGACATCTGAACATTAAAAAGCAAACAACCCAATTAAAAAATGGGGAGAAAAACTGAATAGCCATTTTTCCAAAGAGGAAATGCAGATGGACAACAGCATATGAAAATGTTCAACATCACTAATTGTCAGGGAAATGCAAATCAAAACCATGATGAGATATCACCTCACACCTGTGAGAATGGTTATCATCAAAAAAAAAAGCACAACAAATGTTGCCAAAGATGTGGAGAAAAGGGAACTCTTGTATGCTTGTTGGTAGGAATGTAAATTGGTGCAGGCACTGTGGAAAACAGTATGGAGGTTTTTCAAAAAACTAAAAATAGAACTACCATATGACCCAGGAATTCCACTCCTGGGTATATATCAGGAAAAAACAAAAACACTAATTCGAAAAGATACATGCGCCCAAATGTTCGTTCAGCATTATTTACAATTGCCAAGATATGAAAACAATCTGGGCTTCCCTGGTGACGCAGTGGTTGAGAGTCCGCCTGCCAATGCAGGGGACGCGGGTTCGTGCCCCGGTCAAGGAAGATCCCACATGCTGCGGAGTGGCTGGGGCTTGTGAGCCATGGCCGCTGAGCCTGCGCGTCTGGAGCCTGGGCTCCACAGCGGGAGAGGCCCCAACAGTGAGAGGCCCGTGTACCGCAAAAAAAAAAAAAAAAGATATGGAACTCTAAGCGTCTATCAACAGGGGAATGGATAAAGAGGATGTGGTATATATATACACAATGGAATACTACTCAGCCACAAAAATAAAATTTTGACATTGGCAGCAACATGGATGGACTTCGAGGACATTATGTTTAGTGAAATAAGTTGGACAGAGAAAGACAAATACTGTGTGATATCACTTATATGTGGAATTTAAAAAATACAACAAACTAGTAAATATTGCAAAAAAAGAAGCAGGCTCACAGATATAGAGAACAAACTAGTGGTTTGTTCTCTATATCTACTAGTGGTTGCCAGTGGGGAGGGGAGGGGCAATATAGGGGTGGGAGAGTGGGAGGTACAAACTATTGGGTGTAAGATAGGCTCAAGGATGTACTGTACAACATGGGGAATGTATTTTGTATTAACTGTAAATTTACATGTATAACATATAAATGTATTAACAGTTATTTTGTAATAACTGTAAATGGAAACTAACCTTTAAAAATTGTATAACAAATAAAAATTAACAAATAGAATCCAAAAAAAATTTTTAAGAGAACCAACAAAAATAATAAATAAATAAATAAATATTTTTTTAAAAAAAGAAACGGAAGATAGAGGAGAGAAAATTGAATTAAATATGATGACAGTAGTCAGCAACCATCTTAAGTGCTTGTTTCTCAAAATCAAAGTCAACTTGCACTCAATCTCATCCTCCCAGAGTGTTGATGAGCGTGCTGCAGAAAAGAAAAAAATCTATAGATGCTTCAGCCTCCACAAAAACCCATACATAATAATTTTCAAATATGAAAAAAAATATTGATTTTATTATTCTATGTAAGAATACTGACCACAGTCTAAAAAAAAACAATGTTTTCTCTATCTGAGGAATTCAAAACAATTAATATACATTAAAATGTATTCAGAAGACATTTGCTAACAATATACTATGTATGGAAATTAAAGTGAATTAAGGATCCTTTGCTCATTCTCTCCCCTTTTATCTCTCCATCACTTCTTTTTTATTCT
>NW_006789439.1:1234398-1255457 GCF_000442215.2 Lipotes vexillifer | reverse complement strand
CTTTCCCTTGCTCTCCTTTTCCCTAAATATGCATATAAAACACACACATATTAATCCAAATAATATTATATTTCTCTACAGTATTTTAATAATATACATGCACATTTTAATAACAAATATGCATTTGTAAATAAAATAAGGTATTAGAATATTAGAGCATATGGTTTAATCTGTAAGGGAACAAATGTTTTCAAATTATTCCTTTTCATTCTTACATTTTTTTTAATGAGACAAGACAGGATGGCAATAACATGTTCCACTGTCTAGTCTTCCCTTTATCCTAACTTATAGCATTATGCATAAATAAAAACAGATACAGTTTTCCACACACTTATAATGCAGCCATAAACAGTCACAAGGAATGTTATTTCCATTTAAGGTTTATGTCTCCAACATCTTAGTACTATAGTAATAGTTTCTATTTTCAACAACACATCAAAATCCACTTTTAAAATTGTACATATACTATGATTCTACAATTGTGAATATGTTTGTAATCATAATGTAATGAACACATTTAAGAGAGATCTCAAGAACAGTATCTAATGTTTTATCACAGTAGTATAAATAGTCACATTTTAAATTCTTTAATTCATTTGACAATTTTTTTGAGCACATGCTATGTGCCAGATATTATGACTGCCTCTTTTCTTCTCATGTTAAGCCTGGGGTCTGTCTTAGTCTCCACTCAATTGCTGGCATCTAACTAGTGTCTGGCACATAGTAAGTGTCAAATAAGCATTTGTCAAATGCATGAATTGACATTCATCTTAAAAGTCTGTTTCTGTTTTCTGGTCTACTTCTTAGTCACTGTGAATCTAAACCTTTCTTTCCAAAAGAGTAATCCTTTTTCTTATAGCAGAATTTCAGGCTTGAATGGTGGTTGCCTTTGTTTTCCAGCTATCTACACGTGTGCCAAGCTGCCTGAGGCATTACTTGAGTGAATTCTGAAAGCAGCTCTCTTTTTCCACCCACTCACCATTACCTGAATTCAGTTCACTAGCCAGAATCTTCTTGGATATCTTCTCAGAGGCATTCTGTTGTGCAAATCAAGCACTTTTAAATACAAGCATCATTGAATCACCCAAAAGACTGCTCAACCAAAATTATCCTCCCCACAGAGGATAAAACTTCCATGATCGTCCTTTTTAGGCTCATTTTCTTACAAATACCACTGGTGAGTGTATCATTAAATTTCAATAATTTTATAATAAAGAAGTTTATCAGATTGCTTTCCTCTCTGAGAGAAAATATTCAGGGCATGTTGTGACTACCAAGAGGTGCCACATTTTTCTCAGGGATTCTAGATCTATCTTGTACATTTAGCAGTAAACCATAATATTTTATGTAAACTGTTTTGTAAGGTTAAGGGTCATAAAATGAAGTTAGTGAATGTTTTCTTTCTAAGAAAACAAATGTTGTATGTGATAACATATTTACTGGATTACTAAGGTTACAATTGTGACATATCAAGACTGTGAGTTTCCGCTGCATATTATATACTTTATTAATGTCTTAGTGAATCGTTGTATAATAAGAAGTATTATAAAGTAAAACGTTTAAAACATATTGGAAATGTCTAATTCTATGTTGGAACCAACTGCCAACCCATCATGAACTATGGCCTAATTTTATGCTTAATTATGAAGCAGCTACAGTATGAATTATCTCTCATCAAAAAACATTCCAGGTCAATGAAGTTCTAAATAGTTCCTGAAGCTATCTCCTCCCTCACACCGTTCATGGGAACCCATATTTTTAAATACCTATAAATGTTCTCAGAAGCTGTGAATCCCAATCCTGTTCTATCACTAACCTACTTTATAATTTTATGTTGCTTTCCTCCCTGCAAGTTTTCTTCCTGGTATAAAAACGAATTTTAACCGAATACTTTTCTCATGAGGACATTGTGAGATTTAATTAATTAATTAATGTATGTAGAACATTCTGGGAAACTCAGAGGCAAGATATTGTGTAAGTATAGAGTATTATACTAAAGTTTCTAAACTGGCTTAATTATACAACAATATACATTTTCAATATGAATATTTTGGCACTATATTCTCTGTGCCAATATTATAATCTAAAATAATTATAGTAGCTTTACTTTTCAAAAAAAGACATCTTTTTCTTAGAATACCAAATGCCACTAGTCTTTTAGCTGTGGTTAAAATGACATTCTTAGTAATTTTCTATTAGGAACCAAAAGTCATATATAACAAATTCAAAGAGAGTGAGGAAAAGGACTGCCACAGTTGGTCTTGGCTGTGGATGTTTATCATGACACACTGACACCATTAGCGATGCATTAGTGTTCTAAGGGTGTGCTTACCATGGTTCTACACAGAGCCAAATTTGAGTTCAAAGCAAAACTTGATGAAATAGTGTTTATGTGGCAAGAAGCAACAATTTTAAGGGGTGGGGAAAACTCTGAATGTCACAATGACAACCCTAAATTTTCTTTTGTTTGTTCCACCAAATTGAAAGCAATAGCAACTCATCATCCACCTATTATGCATTGTCCCATAACTTGTCAGCTGCTAAAATAATTGTCCAACCATTTGAATATTTTCAATATATTCCAGTAAGCGATGGCAGGGTCAAATTCCCACTAAGTATAGAATTCATGATCTTAGAATCCACTTCCTTTACCGGCTGATTCCCTCATGCATATATATTTAACACCCTACTTCTAATAACAGAATTATTTGAACTCATAGTGCCTGTCATCTGTTATTCTCAAAGTACTTTACTAATAATAAATAATCTGTGAAATTTGTCTCTTCTGGGTATTACTACTTCTGTTTAAGCAGCAAGTCCCTGAGGTTGGTCCTGTCTATTACCACCAAGGTGTCTGATTAGAGGAATGAGGAGTGGAGCTGGGTACCAGGGCCAAATTGCAAGGTGGGTGGCTGGTGATTCTGCTGCTTTCTGTGCTGTCAAAACAAAAAACAAACAAAAAAAACCTTCTAGCTATGGCTCCACACAGGGACCAGTTTCCAAGTCTGAATCCCTCAGCAAAACAACAGTGCAGTGAAGCTCAGCACAACAGTGGCAGATCCAGGACCAAAACACTGCCCTGATCCATACCTGTTCATCGTTCCTTTAACCTGCACTTGGCTCAGTGCTCCTAGCTTCAGTGTTTCAATTCCTCTCACCCAAGAAGCCAACAGAAGACCAGAATGACAACTCCCTTTTTCTGAGATGAACAAGTGGAAATCATAATAATCTTAGAGCACTGGCAGGAGTAGTATGTCTTGTTTATTTGTTTTTCTACTTTTGGGATAGTAACAGAATATAAAAATAAAGTTTCATGGATAATAAATGTAAAAAGGGGAAGCATAAGATGGTCAGGTGATCTCCAAAAACAACAAAGATTTGTTATTTCAAATATTATGTAATACACACCCTCTTGACTTTTTTGTTGTTGATTCTGAGCACCTCAAAGTTACTATATATTCATTTCTATTTGTGGATGATGCCTGAGTAACACTCTCAGCATTAAATTTGTCTTAATTAATTTCTAAGCTGCTTGGTTCTTTCTTGCAAACTTTCCTTAACCACTTATGCAGATAAGGAAATGTGATTCTCATATGAAGACCGAAATTCTTCAGATTTGTGAAGATACCAAGTGTCATAAGGATATTCAGAGTCTCCAAAATTAATATTAGTGCAGTCTTTCTTTTTTTAATCAAAATGTGAATGATCCTGGAGTAATTGATACTGTTCAGTTATCAAGTAAAACTTCTGAGCTCACATTTTTATATCCTTTCTTTCCCAAATTCCACACAGTAAACATTTAAAGTAAAAAGATGCATATCAGCACTGAAAGTGGTTAAGAATGCTGTTTGCAGACCAGCCACTTTGCTAAATTTCAGGACAAAACATGGGTGAAGTCATATTCAAAGTGCTGACATAGCACCTTTGTGAAAATTAGGACAGGACACCTTTTGAGGAGATAGAGCTCTGAAAGCACATTCATATCTCTCTAAATGTTGAAGAGCCCTAAGATTCCATTGTTGATTTCTCCTCTGTCTTACCCTACTCATTAGAAGTTCTCATGTCTTTAAATATCATCTTAACACTGACAGCGAAATTTGTATTTTCAGCTTCATCTGCCTGCCCTTGTTCTTGATTCATGTATCTATTGTCTACTCATCATATCCACCTAAACAGGTAACCAGCCTATCAAAGTTAACAGGGCAAAAAACAAACAAACAAAACTCTCTCAATTCCCCTGCCTCACCCAAACCTGGTCTTTCCCTTTTCAATGAATGGCACTACCTTTCACACATATGTTTAGCCCCCAATTCTAGATGCCATCTTTAATTCTTTTGCCATATCCTCCTACTGCAACCCTGAAGCATGTTCTGTTGGTTGTTTGTTTATAGTAAATCTTCATTCAAACCATTCTCACACCCTCTGCTGTGACCAGCTAATAGAAGCCATTATCACTGTCATCATGACTTATACAGCAGCCTCCTAACACTTGTCTCGGCCTCTACTCTTGCTCCCTATACAGTCCATTCTTCACATGGCAGAGCAATCTTCTCAGATTATAAATCAGACCCCAGCGTTGCACAGTTCAGACCCCTCCAACAGGTCCCCAACAGAGAATAAAATTCAAACTTATCATCATGGTGAACGAGGTTCTGCGTATCCGGTTGCCCTGTAGTTCTCAGACCTCGTCTAAAATACTCGGATCTCTGGTTCTCTGCCCTCCTAACATTGGTCTTTTGGTTCTTTTCTCAAAAATACCAGGTTTGTTTCTGCCTTAGGGCCATTAGACTGCTCTCGACATCCATGCCCTCATGCTATACATGTTTATTGAGCACCTATCATATGAGGCTGTTTTATGCAAAGGAGAAAACAACAGTGACTATGGAACCTACTTCCAAGGAGTTTACATTCTAGTGCCTAAAGGAATTCTCTATCATCTCTCATCAGGACTCCTAAATAGTCTCTTAACCCTTCTCTCTGCTTCTAGTCTAACTCCCTTTAAATCCCATGCTTCACACAGCAGTCAGAGGGTGCCAAGGTCCACAGAGAAACTTTCTCTGAAGATTCTATATAAAACAGTGCTCCTCTCTCCATCCCAGGTCCCTATCACTTTCTATTCTTCTTTATTTTTTTCATGGTCATTATAGTAATCTAAAATGTTATTATAAACTTAGTTGTTTACTTCTTTATTACCTGTCTCCCCTGCTATAAGCTTCATAATGGTGGGGATTTTGTTTTTTATCCCTAATTCCCCTTCTTAAACTGCACCTGACCCATAATATAGATTTAATGAATACTTGCAGAGTGAATACATTAAGAAGGATGTCAAAATATACAACATGTACAGGAAAGAGCTTAAACCGAGTGGAGATCGTTTCTTCTGGAAGTGCATATAAAAAAGTTCCAAATTTGGAATTATCAAGTATGTGGAGTGGAAGGAGCCTTGGAAGGAAGCACAGTTACTTACTTAGGGACCGTCTGTTAAAAGACCTGGTGGATCCCAACACTACGACACTGGAGAAGGACATTGACCAGACAGTGGCTGCAGCCCTGAAGACCTGACACCACCATACCCAGGTCACTCCTACCTCCACTGCTGTGTTACAGGCCATCGTCTGCACAGCCGGCTTCTGGGCAGGACTCTTCCGACTCCAGGAAAGATGGGAACTCTGCGGGCTACAGAGCGCTCAGGCAGGCAAGGCAGGTGGACCGGCAGGCCAGGGATGTGTTGCCCATGGGGCCCGGGATGGAACTTTGGGGGATGTGCTTCCCCTGTGAACAGCAAAGCAGTGCAATAAATGGGGGCTACAGCACCAGGCTCTGGGCGGTCTTGCCGGCTGTCTCCCAATTCCCTGGGAAAACAAACAAAAAAACAAAAAAAATAATATTGATGAGAAAACGACTCAGAGCAGGAGGAAGAAGAGGAGGAACTGGCAGCTTCTCAAGTCTTATTGTCTCTTAGTCAGACCTGTTCACCTTTTTGGAGCAAGTGAAGGATCCCTGGGATGTGAAGGGACTGGAGACAAGAGCCATACACCCAGCTGTATCTTCTCCTGGTGTCCGGGGTTTGATGCTATAAAAGAGTTTTTCCAAAAAGTGCTGCTCAGAAAATTTGAAAGCTGTTGCCTTGGAAATTTAAACATAACAGAAAACTGGGAATGTAAGCAGGCATGTCAAGGGTTGAAAGGACGTGATTATGGAAATAATCATATTGAGACAATTCCCATAATAGAAATATTACTGCCAAAAGAAATAAAAGATATAAATCGAATTGGGAAAAACTCCACTTTTAGCCAGTAACTTACGGCAGAAAAATACTTTTTTGTAAGTAAAGACCCACATCATTTTTCTATCATACACATTCTCTGAATGGACATTTGGAAAACCTGGAGAGTCATCGAGTCTATAGTGTAAATACTCATTCAGACAGTTATGCATATAAGCTAGGAGTAAACATCCATTCAAACAGTCTGGAAACAAGCGATTTAAAAATGAAGAAAAAAATCCCAATATGATCAATTTGGGAGATCCTTTAACAAGTGTTCTTTATTCCTTAACCAAAAAATATTTTAAAATATGTGAATAGATCTCATTAAATATGAGAAATATGAATAGATCTCATTAAATCAAATATGAATAGATCTCAACGGTTTGGAACTTTGATTTACAGTGGAAATTGCAGAAGGGCAAGGCAAACCCAAAATAGCTATTCAGCCAAGTCTGCATAGGTATGTTAGGCCCCTGGTCTGGAAATGGAGCAAAGAGATGAAACAGAGAAACGTGGTCTACTTCTTACTAGCCCATGCTGTCCCTTTTAGAGTTTCACTTGCTAATTCATTTGAAATGCTTCCAAAGTGAAGTCAGGTTGCTGAAAACAATAGCTGTTGAACACAATCAGATACAAGAGATATTGCCATTATATCTCTGAGCTCAAGAATTATTATTTTTTAGCAGAGTTTAAATGTTATTTAAAAAAAATTTAATGGGTAGCCAAGCTTCTTTTGTGAAATTCAAAGCAGAATTTATCTTAAAAGATCTTATCAAACTACTCTGTTTTAGTAGAGCTCAAAAAAAGCAGATAACATTATTTTTTATCAAAAAAGTACCATTTTTTATGCCTAAGAAACTCTCAAATATATGCTTGTACGTTAATTAACTTTTAAAACAACAGTTTACTCCAATTTAACCTTCACTAGGTTGGAAGCAATGCTTTGGATGTGCTTTGCCTATCCAATGTAACAATCCTTTTATTTTTTTCATTAATTTTACATCAAGTGTGTTTCATTGAATTTTTTATTATTATTTTCTTATTATAAACATGAAAATAATTTTGAAAGAATGCCTGGAAGAGGAGAGCAATAGGTTGTATAAGCTGTAAAAGCATTAAAACATAACATAAAAACTACAGTACATAAATACTTGAATTGGTTGACAAAACAGAAAACATAACTTGAAGTCATTACAATCATACACCTGCAAAAAGAGTAAGACTACCAAAGAAAAATTATCCTAGTATGAAGTATGTGGGGACACTACTGAGACATCTGTAAGACATCTAGTAAAAGAATAAAGTGGTGCTGAGAGTATTGAAAGTAAATGAGAATAAATGGAGAGGCTAGGTACTGTTGCTTAAAGTGGGTATGGAGTTTGCTGCCCTGTAGAGGAAGCCATCACAAAGACCCGCCAAAGTAACAAGTTCCTTGGTCCCAGCCATATCACAGTTTCTACCTCACAAGTACAAAGCTGGTTTCCCTTGGCCCAACAAAGTGTCCTTTGGAGGATATGTAATCATGATTCTATCATATTATGCCCACTCAATGCCTCTGCTTGGCCATGTATGAATGGAGATGGGTCATAATGGAACCACAGCAAGTGAGGGGGAATTATGACACAGGCCAGCCATACCTGCCTCCAAAGACTACTGGCAAAGACAAATCCTGGGTTTGAATCAGAAGATTCATCATTTACTAATATATTTCCCTGATTGTAAATCATCTGTCTCCCCCAAAACCACTCCTGAGAGAATATAAACTCCTGAGGGGTAGGAGTCTTTGCAGATTTGTTCACTGCTGCATACCAAGCACCAAGAATAGTGACTGGTAGAGAGTAGGCACTCAAAAAATAACTGTGTATTGAATGAGTAGGTCTCCCTCCCCCAGGAGACTGTAAGGCCCTTGGGAGCAAGAACCATATTAAATTGGGATTTATACATCCAGCATCCAGTTCACTGACTGAGACCTCTTTGCATCAGTGAACACTTGTTGAATTAATTAATTGATTATTTGAAAGTAGAACCAGTAGAAAAATAAATTTTCTTTCCAATCTGGAGATAGGACATTGGAATTTATCTTTGGGCCATGCATGTGTCTTTTGTTTATCAGGTGTCCTGCAAACTCTTCCAGTCAGCTGTAAGATTCAAGGACAAATATAACAATGTAATTCATTTTTCTATGGAATCCACACAGAAGCTGGTGCAATTCTCAGGACAGAACAGGAACTAAGGTGGCATTTCCCAGACCTCAAGCATTTAAATATCACTTATAGAGTTGTTGCTTCCCCTACACCTCAGCTGCACTGATATATTTTTCAATTATTTATTATAAAACAAGTTTCAATTTACAGAAGAGTTTTGAAGACAGTACAGAGAGTTCCCATGTACCCTTCACCCAATTTCCCCTAATGCTGACATCTTACACAGCCATGAAACATTTATCAACACTTGGAAATTAACATCGGTACAACACTATTAAGTCAGCTACGGACTGTATATTTGTATTTCACCAGTTTTTCTACTAATGTCTTTTTTTCTATTCCAGGATCTAATCCAGAACACCACATTGCATTTAATCATAATGACTCCTTAGTCCCCTTCTAACCTATTAAAATTTCTTGGTCTTTCCTTGTTTTTTCATGATCTCAACTAACAGACACTTATGAAGATTTGTGGTCAGGAATTCTATAGACTATCTCTTAATCTGAGTATGTGTACTGTGTTATGGTTAGACTAAGGTTGTAGATTTGGAGGAAGAACATCATAGAGATGAAGTGTACTAGTCCATTAATTTTTATATCCCAAAGGATGTTGCTATTTTACAAAGCAGAGTGAGTATTTTGTATCACATGCAACACATGTCAAAACTGGGTTGTGCTAAGCCTAGAACTCCTGGTAGATAGTTCTTTTGTTTACCAGAACAATTGAATTCATAGTCTAGAGATACAAGGATAGGCTAGAAGCCTAGTCTGGAGTGGGGGTCAAGGCTTAAATTATATGTGTGGGTGAAAACACCTGCTCCTGTTTTGGTCCTTCTAGTGACTAATCCCATCAGCTTCTGGAGAAAAGAAAATGAGAAAGAGACAATTTGGTGGGCAAATACCCAAGTTTCTTACATTGATATCATGAGTGATGACACAGTATAATAAATGGCACATTGTAAATGTAATAAATATTTGTTGATGAATAAGTAAACAAATGGCAAGGCAACAGAAGCACATCTTCTGGTACAACTGACAGAATATTGGGCTCTGGGGACGGTGGACCTGACCCAAGATGTTTGGTAATTTTTCTTTTCAGATGTCATAATAACCTGCAAAATTAGCTTTATAATAGATAGTTGAAGAGAAACTGCTGGTAAGATCTCATCAAAGTTTACATTAAGTATAAAAGCTAGAAATTAAGTTGAGCCACACATAATAAGCTTCTTCTTCCCATCCTTTTGAACCAAAGGAAGATCCTAGAAAAAAATACTTTTGTTTCCTTATTTTAATTAAGTCAATATATCTAACAATCTTAAGTCAAGGCATTTACATTTTTTAACAACATTAAAATGAATGTTTTCTATATATTACAGACAATGCTGACAAGAACTTACGTTCTCTTACCAAACTTAATGTAGTATAGATTATTGGTAGAATTTTATCTTCTGATTTTTAAAGGTTTCACCTGGAGGAATCTAAAAATACACATATCACTGAAAAGGCAGTTTTTCTATTTTGGAAATAATTCCTCCTTAAAGAATGTCTCTGGCTTAAAGAAAATTTGGAAAAGGTTTTCGCTTTGAAAAAACTCATACGATTGAAGAGATTTCACCTTCAAAGAGCTTTACTCCAGAGAGAGTCCCCTTTGAGAATTTTAAGCATTGCATAGGAAATGTATTCTTTGAAGATTTTCATGTTAAAAAACAGTTGCATGACTTGGGTATCCTCTTTGAAGTTTTTTTTTTAAACAATATTAAAAGGATTTCCCCCTTTGAATGTTTTCATGTTACTGGGTACTGCTTTTCTGAAAAATGTTATTCTCTGTTCAGGGGGTGTGCTTTTCTTTTCATTTTTTCCCCATTACTATCATACCTTTAATTATTTTGTTCTAATAAGAGAGATTGAAGATACTAATATACCAGGGCTCCTTCTACCTGCTGTAAAACTAGGATTGGATTTCTCAGCTTCACCTTGTGTCAGATCAGATCCAGAAGTACTATAAAAATTACTACCCCATATAAGGAACCAACATAGAAATATGACCTAGCATAGGAGGTTTTATAAGAATTGGCAGTGTCTGGATGAATTACTTAAGAGCATCATTAAGTGATTACAGGTAACAGAGAACACCTCAATGAATAATTTCATCATTGTGTCCCTAAATCAGATACAGCTAAAGAAGAGACAAATCTTTTGGGGTAGATCAGATGAGGCATATCAAGATTAATATCAGGTTTCTGTCATTTGACTAACTTACAGTGAGACACCACTATATGTGCTAAATAGGACATAAAACAAACAAGGTATCAACCTTACTCTCAAGAAGTTTATAGTCTTACAAGAAGGTACAAAATGCACACAAATGGCTATAATGTCAGATCTTGTGTTAATAAGTGCATCAGTAGTAAAAAGCCCTTATCAGGGTACAGAGAAAGGAAAGGCTGTTTCTGATTAGGGGGATAAATGTCTTCATACAGGAGGGGACATTTTAGAGAAGTTTTAAGGCAGAGTTTCCATTTGGAAACTAGTAACCCATAATTGGGTCAAGAAATCAATCTAGTGAGATGAAATTAGCATTTTCTTTTAATGAAATGGAATGGTAGAGAATAGACTAGAGTACAATCAAAAAGAAAGTTTCTATGACTCAAAGTAAGGGAAAATGTACTTTCATGAAAATTTTATTCCATTTTATTTTTATGGACATATATGTGTGTGTTTTAGGTTGCAAGTACTTCTTACAGTGGGTCTCAGTAAAACAAAACAAACAAAACAAAAACCATCTGAAAGCCACTATGTTAAAAATGGAAAAGATTTCAAGGAAGAAAATGAGCTAGGAGAATAGACACATTTTTGGCAGAGGTCAAAAACAGAAACATATTGAAGGACAAAATAATTCAGTATCTGGAAGATAGAGTTCACTAGAGGAGTGAGATAAAAATGGAGAAGTAAAATGGGGTGAGGAAATGAGTGAATTTTGGAGGAACTTGAAATCCAAGCCAAAGACTTCAAGTATTGTTCTAAAGTAGAGGGGAGCAATTGAAGATCTTGTGACAGGAAGTAACAACATCAGAGTATGTACTAGGAAGATTAATCCATCAGGGATAGATTACAGGTAATAGAAATTATAAATGGAAGAGAGATTAGTGGTATATTGCAATACTGACCGAACAAGAGTGGAGTTTGTTATTTTTTAAATAAATATATATATACACTTCAAAAACACAAATTTTAAAATACTAAAATAGGGTAGAGAAGAACTATTATAGTCTCAGATAGAGATGTGTCATCTTACAAAGAAATAAAGTAAAAAAACAAAAAACCTTTCCCTTTAATTGTGTTCTTTTAAATAAGAAGAATAAAAAAATTACACTACAGTAACACTGTGACAATGCTACGTGTAAACACTGCAAAAACTGGGAATGAATTTGTAGGTCTTTTCTTCTTTTCTTTTTTTATTATTATTAGCATTAGGCTTTCTTTTTGCTAATCATTTAAAAATTAAAACTCCAAGACTTTTTTGAAGATATATCAGTTATATTTAGTAACTTTTATTTGAAGATAGAATTCATATTGCTAATATGGCTAAGCATCACCATAACTTAAGAAAACTACTCAAAGGCCAGAATCACACTTTATGCCTCATATATTTTAGCTCCTAGCACAATGTCTGATGAATAGTAGGTAATTTTTCTATATTTGGCATATAAAACTACAGGATTCCCAGTGAAGTTTGAATTTCATGTAAATGATGAATTTTTTTGGTATAAATATGTCCCATTTCAGAAAACAAATACTTTTTTTAATATAAGTTAGGTCCCAAATATTCCAAGATACATATTTACACTAAAGAAAACTATTCAGTGTTTTTCTGAAGTTCAAATTTCACTGTGTACTGTATTTTATCTGGCAACCCTGATAGTAGGTATTCGCTAACGTTAAATAAATAAGTGAATGCTCATATATGGGTTATTTTTATTGTGGTAAAATATTCATAATATAAAATTTATGATTTGAACCACTTTAAAGGTACAATTCAGTGGCATTTAGTATATTCATATTGTGCTACCATCACCATGATCCACCTCCAGACGTTTTCACTACCCCAAACTGAAACTCTGTACCCATTAAATAATAACTCTCCATTCCCCCCTTCCCTCAAATCCTGGCAAGCACGATTCTACCTTCTGTCTCTATGAATTTGTCTATTTAAGGTCCCTCATATAACTGGAATCATACAATATTTGTCCTTTTGTGCCTGGCTTATTTCACTTAGCATAATGTTTTCAAGGTTCATCTATGTTGTATTATGTATCAGAATTTCCTTCTTTTTAAGGCTGAATATATGTTTGTTTGTTTTTGTTTTTTTGCGATACGCGGGCCTCTCACTGTTGTGGCCTCTCCCGTCGCGGAGCACAGGCTCCGGACGCGCAGGCTCAGCGGCCATGGCTCACGGGCCCAGCCACTCCGCGGCACGTGGGATCCTCCCGGACCGGGGCACGAACCCGCGTCCCCTGCATCGGCAGGCGGACTCTCAACCACTGAGCCACCAGGGAAGCCCAATATATGTGCTTTTATTAGAGTATCCTTTTAGACTATTGACATAAAGACTACCCTGTAATGCTCATATAGCCTTTCAAGCTTTGCTCCAATTCCAGCACTTTGCAGGTTAGAGCTATGATTCTTGCTGTTGCCTATCTACAACCCCAACATCTCTGCATTTTCTTCAAGAAGCATAAGGAGTGGGGGGGTGTCAGAGGACAACATGACCTCCAAAAGAAGCTTTCAAAAAACTCATTCCCTTCTTCTGTCCCTGAACGCTGCTGCTTCCAGCAATCATACCTTCTGCATTTTCTGGACTCTGGAGCTTATCACCCCAGTCCTTCCAGAGCCGGCCACCTGTGTCTTCTAGCTTGGCTGAATTTCCTGGACCCCTGACACGTTGTCTGACCATACATCCCTACCAAAGCCTTCTTCCCAACTGCTACTGTGTACTGGGGCAATAACCCACTACAATATGTTCAGTAAGCAATTATAGTAAATATTTGCTAGCATAAGTTGAACTTTTTTTATTATTTTGAAAAATTTATCATCACTGATACATCATTGGTCATTTTGAAATGATGTGTGGTAACTATAAATTTAACTTTAAAATCTTTTAAATATGTTTATATAATAATATTTTGATATAGCTCACATTTGTTTAATTTTCAGTTCTATTAAAGCAATTTTGTACTATTCTCCATATATATGAGATGGTTGCTAAGGGACTATTCAGTGTAAATATCAGGTAATTCAGGTTTGGGCTTCAAAGGTCAAAGAGCTAAATTTGAGAGATCAGGGGAAGATAATAGCAGTTTCTCTTTTTTCCCCCACTTGAAAATGCAGAGAGATATTCTAAAGTCTCCTTTTGTTTCTGTGCAAGATGAATCAACCATGGCACCTGTGCCTTGCCTATCATGACACTCATCCCATTTTATGGTGATTGTTTAGCAGCTCTCCTCTAGGCTAAGTGTTATGCTGTGTGAAGACTGCCTTGTGTACCCTCCTCAGTTTCCTGGCCCTGATAAATTCTTATTCATTTTTGCTTTAAATAGTCAATTGTATTTTGAAGAAATGTTTTAAATGAAAAAAAAAATTTAAATATAACACATATTTACCTTTTCCAGCACTTTTCATTCCTTTTTTAAGATCCAATTTCCTATCTAGAATAATTTTCCTTTTATCTGAGAAACACTTTTCTCATGGCACAGATATGCTGATAATTTGCTTAGCTTTGTTTGTCCAGAAAAGAGTTTCATCTTCCTTAACTTTTGAAAGATATTTTCTCTGGACATAGAATTCTAGTTTGAAAGGAAAATTTTTCAACACTTTAAAGGTGTTATTGCAAATCATCTGGATTGCAATTTTTTCTGGTAAGAAGTCTGTAATCATTCTGTATTTCCTCTGGTTGGTTTTAAGATTTTTCTCTTTATCATTGATTTTCCACTACTTGATTATGATGTGGCTTCATGTGGGTTTTTGTGTGTGTGTTTATCATGCTTGGTGTTTGAGTTCTTGAACGTGTGGGCTAATAGTTTTTTTTTTGTTGTTTTGTTTTTTTTCTTGCGTTATGCGGGCCTCTCACTGTTGTGGCCTCTCCCATTTGCGGAGCACAGGCTCCGGACGCGCAGGCCCAGCGGCCATGGCTCACGGGCCCAGCCGCTCCGCGGCATGTGGGATCCTCCCGAAACGGGGCACGAACCCGCGTCTCCTGC
This sequence comes from Lipotes vexillifer, assembly GCF_000442215.2. NCBI lineage: Eukaryota > Metazoa > Chordata > Mammalia > Artiodactyla > Lipotidae > Lipotes > Lipotes vexillifer. The sequence goes on along the minus strand of NW_006789439.1, from coordinate 1,240,728 downwards.
ATCGGCAGGCGGACTCTCAAGCACTGCGCCACCAGGGAAGCCCTGGGCTAATAGTTTTGATTAAATTTGGGAATTTTTCAGTCATTAATTTTTTTTTTCAAATATTTTCAGTCTTCCCTTCCAACTCAGAACTTCGATTACACATGTTTTAGACTACTTACTATCATACCATGGGTCATTGAAGCTCTGTTCATTTTTTTCAGTCTTTTGTTCCTTCTTATATATCAGTGTGGATAGTTTCTATCAATTTTTATGTCTTCAAGTTCATTGATCTTTTCTTCTGCAGTGTCTAAAAACTCCATTAAGCCCATCCACAAAAAGTTTTATTTCAACTATTATCTTTTTCAGCTCTAGAAGTTCCATGTGACTTTTTATTTCTTAGTTACATATGTTATATAAAAATAATTTTATATAAAATAATCTTTTTATATCTTTTATTTCCATTTCATTATATTTCTGTTTTTTCTTTAAATAGTTGATCGTATTTATAATCACTGTCTAAGTAAATATCTGCTAAAACCCATCATATCTATAATTTTGAGGTATATTCCTACTGATTGACATCTCTCTTGGCTATGAGTCTCATTTTTCTGGCTGTTTTCATGTCTTGTAATTTTGTATTGAGTTCTGGACATAACAAATTTTATGTTGCTGCATGTCTGTGTTTTGTTGTCTTTTAAAGAGAGCTGAATTCTGTTTGGTAGACATTTAAGTTACTTTTGGACCAATTTGGCTCTTTCATGATTTTTTTTGTAGCTTGGTCAGGGATGGTCAAGAGCAATCTTAACACTAAGGCTTGTCTAGCCCTACTACTAAAGGATGACATTTCTGGGGTCTCTATTGAACATCCAGGAAATTCAATGAGGACTCTCTACTATGGCTTATTGGAACTCAAATATCTCCCAGCCCTGTGAGAGCACTGATCATTACTCAGCTTACAGGTCTTCAGTTGTTCCTTGACCAGCTTTATGGAGTTTTATTCTATGCATGTACAGCTCAGTATTCACCAGCAGACTCTAGGGTAACACTTGCAGACTTCTGGAGCTCTTTCTCTGCTCTCCTGCCTCTCCAGTTTCCCATCAGTTCAAATTTCAAGTTATTTAACCTCTCCTAAATTTGATATCTGTCACCTCAACTTAGTGAGACTGTCATATTGTGCTTTGCTTAACTCTCTCCTCACCATATTTCAGAAAGTGCCTTCAGACACAAGTTGGAGAGGTCATAGGGCTCACCTCATTTTTTCCCTTTTCTCAGTCCTGCACTGTTTGCTGTCCAGTGTATGAAAACGGTTATTTATTTCTATTTTTTCAAGTTTTCTAATTTATTATTTTTTTAAATTTTAATGGCAGGAGAGCAAGTCAGTTCCCAGTTACTCTTTATGGCTAAGGACACTAATGAGCCTAGCCCATATTCTTATCTGTGATTGACTTGTCTTGACTATTTACAAGTGAAGTTTCTGTTTTCCCCTGCTGTATTAGCCAAGAACCCTCATTTCACTATATAGAAGTATGTTCAGTTTGATTGCTCCTGAGAGCTAGAGAAAGAACATAGCAATCTTAGAAGAAAAAATATAAAGAATGGCCTACACCCTGTGGACATTAATTCTGCTGTAGCTCAAGTACCTTGTCCATATTACAGCTGGGCCAGATGTCCAGACTGGTGAACTTTATTGCTACCAGGGACTCAAGATCTTGGCCATTATTTCTTAACTCAGGTGGTATTAATTTCATTAATGTCTTTAAACTATTTATGAACATTTGTGTATGGTATGGATGAAATATTTCACAATAAAAAATCAGAGTTTCATATTGCAATACAGTAAAAGACTTGGTAGATCAAGGTGAAAAAAAATGTAGTTTCTATCCTCAAGGACCTATAAGGTATGTGTGGTGGTGTAGTTGCGACACCCAGGCTTACAGAGATATTTAGAAAATAATAGATAAAAATGAGTGATGGAGAGCTACAGGATATTTGTTTTTTATAAATTTATTTATTTATTTTTATTTGTTTATTTTTGGCTGCACTGGGTCTCTGTTGCTACACGTGGGCTTTTCTCTAGCTGCAGCAAGTGGGGGCTACTCTTCATTGCGGTATGCAGGCTTCTCGTTGTGGTGGCTTCTCTTGTTGCGGAGCACGGGCTCTAGGCGTGGGAGCTTCAGTAGTTGCGACGTGAGGGCTCAGTAGTTGTGGCTCACGGGCTCAGTAGTTGTGGCTCACGGGCTCTAGGGCGCAGGCTCAGTAGTTGTGGCACACGGGCTTAGTTGCTCCGTGGCATGTGGGATCTTCCCGGACCAGGGCTCGAACCCTTGTCCCCTGCATTGGCAGGTGGATTCTTAACCACTGCGCCACCAGGGAAGCCCTATGGGATATTATTACAGCAAAAAGGGTAAGATTTTTTTAGTGTAAGTGACATATTAAATGACTCCAATAAAGTAAACAGAAATTAATTAGGCAAAGGATATGTGTGAGGTAGTGTGGTGTAGTGTGGGAAAGTTGGGAAGGTCATAAACAGGTGTAAACAAGGGCACTGAGGCAAGAATGGCACGCTAGGTGCAGGAACTGTTGGTGTCCTATTTGTCTGGAGCATAAAGTGGGAGACTGGGAGTGTCTGAAAATGAGGTTCGACACCATGAAGAGTTTGCATACCATGTGAATAAGCCTGGACTTTACCTACAGTGAAAGGGAGCCATTAAAGAATTTTAAGAAGATTGGTTCCATATTCAGATCTGTTTTTACAAAGATCCTGTGGAGTGTAGAGTTAATATGAATAAGAACAGTGGTTAGAAGGGTCAAAAGGTTATTACAGTAATTGAGTTAAGAGAAGATGCCTTTCCCTGAACAAAATTTAGTGATAGAAGAGGAGGGAGTCATTGAGAAATCAGGGAACTGGATGGTATAGCAACAAGGAACTGCAAGAAGTACCCTTCATCCTCAAAAGTAGAGGAAAGGAGTAAGTGTGAATGGTTTATCTAAATTATTTCATAGGTGAGAGACCTGCAAGTTAAGAAAGATTGTATATTATGGCCTCAGTTTTCTCAGTAAAAGTGGTCTGAGAGTGAGTGGAGAATTTGATAAGACTTGTGCCGATTTGGAGTAGTAATTGAGGGAGAGGAGGCTAGATATAACTCAGGGGATTAATAGGAGAAGCTGAGGATCCGATTGTTTTGAAAATATGATTTTATGGTGGCAACATCTATAAGACTGGGAGATTTTTTTCACTTGTGACACTCAACTGTTCAGGTGTAGGAAAGAGAAGATGATAGACTGAAGCCTTGATTGGGGTTTTGTTGGGCTGAGTTGGGAGGATAGGGCTTCAGAGTTTTTTGAGTAGCGATTAAAAGCTTTCTTTAAATAATCAAAATCTACCTTTTAAAACTTCTCTCTCATACTCCTATAATGAAGAGGAGAAAAATGTCTTCATCAGAATTCCTCTTGGGAAGAAAGTACAGTATTATTGGAAGAATTATTTCTTGTCATTTCAAATGAGAACCCCCAAAGGCATGTTGAAGCAATAAATGATGCTCACTAAAACTACACTCCTGAGAGAGGAAGGGCACTTTGTTTTGCTTCAACAGAGAGAAGAGAGAATACAAAATCAAGAAGAAAGAGAGAAGAAAGAGAAAGTTGTTGCAGAAGTCTAACCCCTGCACAATATAACTCTTCATTGTTACCTCCAAATATTCAGGATCAATCTCATGAACACTTGGTGGAAATTGATTTATTATGTTAACTAAACAAGGGACTGAATTTCACATGTATGTTAGTGCAAGGTGTACCGATGAAGGAAACATAGACAGAGGACTGGAGGCAGAGTAGATCATGAGAATCTAAGCTCCTAGGAGTGGACATTGGTGATTCACACCAACTTTACCTTTAGTGGTAGGAAAGACCCCAATAGCTTCTCAAGGGCAGAATTCAAACTGATCCCTCTGTATCTCCTGACTGCCTTGGCATACGCCTTACACATGAGGAGCATTCAATAGCTAAACTCTATTCTGAGTCATCCGTCTCAAGGATGCACGCTACCTTTTATAAGAGGAACAGGAGAGAAAAGAGTGACTGGATCTCTGACCTTTCACTGCCTTCAAATAAACAACTCAAAGCACAGCTCAGCGCTGTCATTTTCATATAACAAGGGCATGACATTTTCAAACATCAGAGTACTAGGCTAGCACGGGTAAATTTTCTAAGAGAGACTGGATAACCAGAAACATACTTGCATTCAGTATCTAGTGTAAATTTTTGTGGCTGGGCTGCAGGTAAAGCCACCCTTATAACAACCCTGCACCAAATTCCTAGAGGTTAAGTGCTGGCTCTCTGTTCTCCTTTGGCTGGTCCAGGACATTATCTGCAAAAAGCTTGTCAGGTTGGTTACTATAGTGGCTAGTACTGGATTGACCAATAATCAGGCTAACTTAGTTAACTCGGATAAAAGCAAGGTAGGAGCACCACGGGTTTTTTCAGTGAAAGGCTTCCAAATAGTCACTAGAGGAAAATGTATTGGAAAAGGTTTAGGTGTGGTTTTTTCCCTAAATTTTGGATTAAATTGGGAGCTGGAAAGATGTGCGGGAAAGGAAAAAGTTTTCCTCAGCCCTCTTAGGGTCTCTGGATGGGTCTGAAAATCAAACTGACAAAGACAGATCAACAGGAGAAAAGCATACAAATTCTACTGAATTTTTACATGTACGGGGAGCCTTCACAGAGAACGTAGACCTGAAGAAGTGACTGGAGCGGGAAGTTGTTATTCCTTTTAGACAAAGAAACAGTAAGTTTGTGAAGAATTGACCAAAGCGGTTTGGGCTAGAGGTAGTAAGTGGTGAAGAAATAACTAGGAAGGTAAGGGTGAGTTTAAGAAAATTTGTACAGATTTCTCAACCCCAAATTCCCCATCTCTGATAACAAGAAGTTGTCCTTCTTTGTGGTACCAAGAAAGTACCTTTCAGGTGGGAGTTTCAGAGACGGGTGAGGGGGTGGTGGGACTTCAGAGTGACCTACCTGCTTCTGCCCTTTTCTCGAAATCCTTCAGCTTAAGATATTCGATATGCCAAGGTCACATATTTTTAGTTAGTGTGCCTTGAACCCCATGAAATGGAAACCATAATTTTGTAAGTAATTATGCCTTCAAAAAATCACTCTGTGGCCTATTTAGTGGATATTTTCAGCAGACATAATGTTGGGTCCTAAGCAAAAAGGTACTAAACAAGAAGGGATAGTCACTGAAGAAAGGGGGAATGTCCAAGTTCATTTGACAAAGATGAAAGGCAGAAAATATTTCACTATTTCCCCCTATTCATTCAGCTGTCAAGTCTTAAGCAACTCAAACTCTTCCAGCTAACCACATGTTAGCTAATAAAAATCCTTAGGGGACTGATTGAATGAATAGATAAGAATTATTCATAAATCAACCATGATTAGCATATCAATTGTATGTAAATTAACTACTTGTGAAGTACTTGAGGGTGTCGAAGAAATAGTTTAGAAAACTGTAAACTTAGAAATAGTTTACAGTTAATGTTACTTTAAACATTCTGCTTACACTTAGACAGTTAAGTTGTACCGTTTGTAAGTAAGGAATTCTTTCAGGGAAGAGGAATGTTATTCAAGTCTGGCTCAACCTCAGAAGTTCTAAAATCCACAAAATCTGAATATTGTGGAGTTTTTTAAAAAATGTTTTATTGTAGCTTTTAAATCCTCTCTTTTTTCTTTTTTTAGTGATTTTGGGAAGGAGATCCAGAAGATATGCCTACACTTGGTGAGTATAAAAAAAGGTCCAAAGATATATTTCATAAATTGTTAAAACCTTAGCTTAAAATATACCCTAATTGGTCACTTTGCATTCCAAAGCACATATAACATCAGAGTGGCCAGGCTGGCATCTTCTATTTAACTATATCCATGTGTCCGATGGAATGTAGGGAAGGAATAATCTCTTCCTCTGCCTATTTTAGGTTTTCCAACTAGGGCCTGTAAATTTGACAGAAGATAGATGAACAAGAGAAAAACAAACAGAAGTTTATTAACATGTATATCCCACATATGCACAGGGAAACTCGGGGATTAGGAGCTCTAAGGGGTGGCTAGACCTTGGGTTTATGCAGTATTTTAACAAAAGAATAATAAATTTTTAGGGAAGTAACAAGACAAAGGAAAAGCACTTCCGAGTCTCTAGGTCTCAAATTGCTAGACGGTAAATATCTGGGTAACTAATGGTAAATAAAGGCTAGTCAGTAAACTTTGTTATGCTTATTCCTCACGTGCTGCCTCCAGGCTGATAAGGGCCTAAATTTGTCTCCAGTGGGGACATCTTTGTAAACTGTTGTTTGCTTTTAA
>NW_006789439.1:1233627-1234316 GCF_000442215.2 Lipotes vexillifer | reverse complement strand
AGGGAAAGAACAAAGAACTTTTCTTGTATCTGCTTCTTCTCAGTTGCCTTCAGCTCAAAATCATCCTTATGCCGAAGTGGCATATTTGGGGTGGCAAAATCTTTTACTCTTCAGGGACAAGATTTTGTTTGTTGCTGAAACCTCTCTGTATTGGTAGAAAATATGAAAAAGGGTTAGCTTTTGATGAGATATAAATAAGCTATGCTTCTTTTAATATCAAAAGAAAGTATTCATCCATTGCATTAACCAAGGTAAAATCAAAATAATATCATATTATTAGCATTAATATTGTTACCAAACTCAGGTTAAGCTGCTCACCACTCAAAAGTCAATAATTCGAGAGGCAAGTGTCAGTAGAAAGGAAAGTTGCTTTAATCAGAGAGGCCTGCAATCTGGGGAGATGGTGGACTGGCATCCAGAGACCAACTCAGAAGGTTCTGCTCAGCCATGACAGATTTAATGGGAAAAAGGGGGAAGAATCTCAGTTATGTTAAATAACTTAATTTTCATGAAGGCAGGCGGTTGGGTTCTGATCATTCTCCATTGAGAGCAGACTGGGTGACTCTCTCTTCAGATGTTATCTTGTCTGAGTTAACTGCCTGCAGGATTCCTTAGGGAGCTGTTGGGAGTAGAGAGCTAATCATTCTTTAACTACTTAATTCTTCATCCTTCTTTTTATCTAGGGAAAG